>NC_048300.1:125461047-125554900 GCF_013100865.1 Trachemys scripta elegans | reverse complement strand
TTGAATAAGGACTGGGAATGGCTGAGCCATTACAAACATTGAATCTATCTCCCCTTGTAAGTATTCTCACACTTCTTATCAAACTGTCTGTACTGGGCTAGCTTGATTATCACTTCAAAAGTTTTTTTTCTCTTAATTAATTGGCCTCTCAGAGTTGGTAAGACAACTCCCACCTGTTTATGCTCTCTGTATGTGTGTATATATATCTCCTCAATATATGTTCCATTCTATATGCATCCGAAGAAGTGGGCTGTAGTCCACGAAAGCTTATGCTCTAATAAATTTGTTAGTCTCTAAGGTGCCACAAGTACTCCTGTTCTTCTTTTTGCGGATACAGACTAACACGGCTGTTACTCTGAAACCTGTCATTCTGTATGTGTGTATATATATCTCCTCAATATATGTTCCATTCTATATGCATCCGAAGAAGTGGGCTGTAGTCCACGAAAGCTTATGCTCTAATAAATTTGTTAGTCTCTAAGGTGCCACAAGTACTCCTGTTCTTCTTTTTACTGAGATTAGGCTAATCACAATGCACCAATATGAAAGCCAGACTACAAAAGAGGAAAAATAGTTAGATACCAGTTCAAATGGATAAACGTGATAAAACATGGGATACCACTTTACCTAGCACATGTGTTCCAAAACACATTCCATTATGGTAACAAGGATACTTTAGTGCAGTGGTCACCAACCAGTCGATCATGATCGACTGGTCTATCCTAGAGGATCTCCCAGTCAATCACCATCTCCAGTGCCTACCCCGGCTCCATGCCGCTCTCGGAAGCGGCCAGTGCGGCCCCATGGTCAGGGGTCTCCCTTAGCGCGCTGCTCCTGCCTGCAAGCACGGCCCCCCAGCTCCCATTGGCTGGGAGAGCTGTAGGGGTGGTGCTTGCAGAGAGGGGCAGCTCATTGAGCCACGTGCCACCTGCCCTCCCCCAGGGGCTGCAGGGGCGTGTTGGCCCCTTCTGGGAGCAGTGTGGGGCTGGCGTAGGTAGGGAGCCTGCCTTAGCCTCGCCTCCGACCAGGAGCCACCGGAGGTAAGTGCTGCCTGGCAGGAGGTGTTATACCAATAAAAACTAGCAGGATCTTATTAAAGGGGACAAGATAAAGATGCCACATTTATTATGATAATTTGATTTATGACCAATAACTAATATCTTAATCCTTATACACACACACACACACATTATACCTAATACCTATACACACATTCACACACACACACACACATCAGATGTTGTGCAGCTGCTGCATAGTTACCAGTCCTGCTTGAGTCTGTGGCTTGAGTCTGTGGCTTGAGTTTGCGGCTTGTGGCGGCTAACTGGCCAGGAAAGCTGGGCACAAGGACGAGCTGAGTCTCTGTTGGGCACGCACCGATGTCCTTCCATGTTGGCAGCAGAATGTTACCCTCCTCCAAAGTTTTCCATTTCACCCATCCTTTTTGTAGGCTTTAGTTTGAATCCAGAGTCTATAGGTCTTGCTGTGTCACGCTGCCTCCAGGTCTGGTGATTGATCACCCGTCAATTGCAGACATGACTTTCAAAGCCTGGGACCTGGCTTTGATCTTCCTTCTATTGTACCTTTTCTTTTTAGGGTGGATTCTTCTTACTTTGTTAGGGCTCTTGTCTGCATCTTCAGCCCTTGGTGTTTGAACTCTAATCAGGACAGGCTGGGGCTGGAGGTTGATTCCATCATCCATACATACCTCATTCACACATCTAAACTAAACTAATAAGATTGCAGCAGGGTTTGCAAAAATGAAGGTTGCAGCAAGCCCTTACAAAATGGAGTAAGCATTGTAAAATGGGGTTTGAATTACAATATGGCAAACAGTGAACAGAAGTTACAATATAGACAAGTATAATGGATGGCAAACAGTGAACAGAAGTTACACTGTAGGCAAGTGTAATAAATGGTGAACAGAAGTTACAATACTGAAACAGTGCAAGTCTCAGTGATTTAAGCAGGAATTGGATTGATAGTGAAACTTATAAAGGCAGCTGACTGAACAGCTATGGCTCTTAACAAGCATCTTAATTGTTAATTAGCCAGTTATTGGGGTAACCGGTTTTATGAATGAATATTGTTTCATTCATAAAACTTTACTTATGAAGTTACATTAATAAAGTGAACAATTAAAAACAATTTCATTCATCAGTTCTACAGAGGCTGCACCCCAACTCCCAGCCCCCTCCCAGAGCCAGTACCCCATACCCTCTTCTGTACCCCAAAGCCCCTCCTGCACCCCAAAGCCCAGCCCTGAACCCCTCCCAGAGCCAGCACCCTGTACCCCCTCCTGCACCCCAACACTCTGCCCCAGCCCAAAGCCCCAAACTCCCTCCTAGAGCTTGCACCCCTCACCCCCTCCTGCATTCCAACCCCCAGCCCCAATCCCTCTGTCCTAGCCCAGAGCCCACACCCCCTCCCAAATCCCAAACCACTACCCCAGCACGGTGAAAGTGAGTGAGGGTGGGGGAGAGTGAGTGGGGCGGGGCCTCAGGGAAGGGATGGAGTAGAGCCCGGATTGCCCTTAGATTCAAAAAGTGATCTTGGGAGTAAAAAGGTTGGAGACCACTGCTTTAGTGATTACTAAAATAGTTTAATTTGACTTGGGCATTCAGGTTTGAAAATATCTCTCTAATTTGTGCTTAATTGGGACAGGGGTTTAGGTTTTTTTGGAATAAGTGTCATATGGACTATCACAAAAGCAATGCCATACAGAAGCATGCACACCCAGAGAGAGAGATCATTTAGTATCACTTTCAAGTACATTAATAGATTAATTTCTGCTTACCATTGTCAGAAGAGGCTTATAAATTCTTTATCCCAATACAATCAAACTACCAGGCTATTATTATTTATTATTTGTATTGTGGTAGCCTATACATACCCACTGTTCTAGGCACCGTACACATTACAAAAAAGTGGTCTCTGCCCCAAGAACTTACAATCTAAACAAATAGACTAAAGTTGGTTTCAGTTAACAGCCCTTTTCTCCTACTCCAATAAACTTCCTGCTGATCAAATTTGGTCTTAAAGAGATTTTCTTACAACAAATCTTGTAAGAGAAGGGAAAAACTTGCCTTCTCCCTCAAAATTAAAAATGTCATATTATGCTTCCCTCTTTAATAGCATCTAACCTCCTTACTATCAGCACATGCAACTCAAGTGATACTGCATGAGTCACTGGCATACTTCATAAAGTACCTGCCCGAAGATTTTCTATATTACTTTAAGATCTGGCATAATACACAGTATGGTGTCATGCTTAGGTAGCAACAACTCTACACAGGTGAAAGCCCTTTCTTTTGGTCACTGAAGTCATTTTCATAAGATCATAAGAATGGCCATACTGGGTCAGATTGAAGGTCCATCTAGCCCAGTATCCTGTCAACCAATGGCAGGTGCCCCAGAGGGAATGAACAGAACAAGTAATCATCAAGTGATCCATCCTGTCACCCATTCCCAGCTTCTGGCAAATCCATCCCTGTCCATCCTGGCTAATAGCCATTGATGGACCTATCATCCATGAATTTATCTAGTTTTTTTTTTTTTAACCCTGTTATAGTCTTGGCCTTCACAACATCCTCTGGCAAGGATTTCCACAGGCTGACTGTGCACGGTGTGGAACTTCCTTTTGTTTGTTTTAAGCCTGATGCCTATTAATTTAATGTGGAGACCCCTAGTTCTTGTGTTATGAGATAGAGTAAATAGGAAATAAGTGTTTTCTTCACATCAGTCATGTTCTGAGGAGTAAATAACACTTCCTTATTTAGTATCAGAGGGGTAGCCATGTTAGTCTGGATCTGTAAAAAGCAACAGAGGGTCCTGTGGCACCTTTAAGACTAACAGATGTATTGGAGCATAAGCTTTCGTGGGTGAATGCCCACTTCGTCTGACAAAGTGGGTATTCACCCATGAAAGCTTATGCTCCAATACATGTTAGTCTTAAAGGTGCCACAGGACTCTCTGTTACTTCCTTATTTGCTTTCTCCACACCAGTCATGATTTTATAGACCTCTATCATATCACCCTTTAGTCATCCCTTTTCCAAGCTGAAAAGTCCCAGGCTTATTAATTGCTCCTTATATGGCAGCCATTCCCCATAACCTTAATCATTTTTGTTGCCCTTTTCTGAACCTTTTCCAAGTCCCACATATCTTTTTTGAGATGGGGCAACCACATCTGCACGCAGTATTCAAGATGTGGGCATACCATGGATTTATATAGAGGCAATATATGATATTTTCTTTCTTATTATCTATCCCTTTCTTAATGATTCCCATCATTCTGTTCACTTTTTTGACTGCCGCATACATTTCCCTTGGATGTATGCAACTAAACTCCCATGAATCCACAGAACTAATTTCTGGAAGCCAGATTTCTTCAATGACATCTTTATGACATTACCAGGTGGTTCTATGATTCAATATCATAAGAGAGCAACTCAATAAAATATTTGCCTATAAAGTGATTGGCAGGTTAAATGTAAACAAAGCTGTAAGGAACAGCTGGTGGCTTGTGTAAGATTTTGTAAAACAGTCTATTTAGAAAAAAGGCTCACGTTTTGTGTTACGCTCCCTTTGTTTCTTTGCAAAAAAGAAACAAATATAAAGACCGGGTCTTAATGTAAGAGTTGAATTGCTCTTGCTGTTTCTTACTCAATTAAGATACAATTATTTGGTGGTGGCAAGGGAAAGTCAAATCAGTGAAGTCAATGGGACTACTTACCTGAGTAAAGGGAGAAGGATTTGTCCCCAGCTGGTTCTTGTGAAAAGACTATTACTACACAGAAAACCTACTCCTCCATGTGCTCCATGTGCAAAAGGAGTTCTATACATGGAAAACTTGTAGGATCAGGTACAGAGATAAGGACTCCAGCTGGGAAAATAAATTCCAAATTCTTACAAAACAAAGATTTTTGTTTTCCGTGCATATCTTTACTAGTTGAGGAGGAAAGGTAGCTATAGAGCAAGTGTCATGCAAACAATATTCTGTCTAAATGGAACATTTTATGAGGCAGCACAAAGCTCTTCAACCTTTAAGTGATCTCAAAACATTTCAGACAAAATTACTGCATTTCACTTTTAAAGCGAAGCCTTTTACAGAGAAATGTAGATCTAATGTGGAAAGCACCTGTTTCTATGAAATCCGTTATTTCAACAATTAATATGGACTGTTTACATGTTTCCTTAGTTCCTAACAAAGCATTTCCCACGGATGATATTAAATATCTGTGATACAACAACTTGATTTTCCATTTGGAATGCGGTCCTCATTCTGGATTCGTGTACCCCATCCAATGTTGCGAAGTTACTTTGTACCACGCCTAAAGAAAGCCACAAACACAACACTACCGCTTCCCGTTCACAGCGACTGCCACGAGTAGCGGACTGCCAGGAGCAGAAAGGAGCTTCGGGGCCAGGACGCCGCCGCTGCGGGCGGGGTGGGGGTGCTGGGAGCGCAGCCCGCCCGGGCAGTGCAGCGCTCAGCTCAGCCCGGCTCTCCCCGCGGCGGGACCCCGCAGCTGGCAGGGGCTCGGGTCGGGGGACCAGGCGAGGCGGGCGGTGACCTCGGGAGCCGCATCCCCCCCCCCCCGACACAACCCCGCTCTGGCTGGCTCGGGGGCCGTGGGGGGCGGGGGGCACATGGGGGTTAAAGAGCTGGGGCGCGGGGCCGCCAGTATCCGGGCGGGGCCGCTGGGAGCGAAGGGCCGGGTGGGGGCTGCACCCAGCTGGGGCTGGCCCGGGCGCGTCTCCCCGGGGAAGTTTCTCCCGGGCGCTCTGGGGAAGCGGCACCTCCAGCTCCGATTTCAGCCGCTGCCCGGGGACGCCCCATAGCAGCTGCCCCGGCGGGATGGGGGGTGCGTGTCTGTGCGCCGGGAGGCTGCCCACGCCCCACCGCCCCCCTTACCTGGCCCTTAGCCCCCTGCCGGGCGCCTCAGGAAAAGTTTCCCGGCTCCAGGGCTGAGGCGCCGGGGACTTCACTGCCGCTTCCTCAGGGCCCCGCGCCGCCAACAAGCGGCAGCTTGGACTAAAATAGGCAGGGAGCCGCCAGGGGGCTGCGGGCGGCGCCAGCTCCGGGGCAGGCAGTGAGCGGCTGCAGCGCGCAGGCGCTTCCCGCGGGCACCACCAGCAGCTGCCCGGCGGCGGAGACACCGGCGGGCTCCGGCCACGTGCCGCTCTCCGCGGCCGGCCCTGGGGGACGAGGGGTGCCCGCTCCTCCGCCCTCCAGCTGGCAGCGTTCCAGGGCTGGGCAGGTTCGCGCGGAGGTCGAGGCGGGCCAGCTCCTGCGCCGGGTGAACTCGAGCAGAGCTGTGCCGCGGCTTCTAAAAGGAGGGGAAATGCGCCTCCCGCCCTAGCAAGCGCTTGCAGTTCTTAATAGATGCGAGTGAGCCAGAAGATAGTAGGTGCATGGTTCCCGCCGTGCTCCTCACATTGACTTTTTTGCATTTGTCTTCTGCTGTGGACCAAAAAACCAATCCCCCTCTCTCCCCCCAGCAAATACAACCTGCAGAGAATGGAATGTGAGGAGCAAAGCTTCGTGTCCAACTGCTGGGATCATACCAGGTTAGCTTAGGCTGGGTGCATGAGCTATGCCTTATACGCACCCATTACGGCTATTGCTGTATTAATGGAGAATAGGCAAGTCTTTAAAAATAAATATATGCGTCTGAATTTTTGTTAACATGAAGAGGCGCTTGTCCCCCTTACTCACCTTGAGTAGAACCAATAGAAAACACAGGTATTTGCAGACCAAGGTATTACTCCACCCGTGGAGCCGAATCTGCCCCACAGTTACTATGTATACATTGGGATATATCAATAGTCTTACCTATCCCCAGCATTCTAGAACCAGGAGCTGGGAACCTGAAGAAAATAATGAGATATTTTAAAGTAATACATTTTATGGGTTCTTCTGGTTCGCCTACTGCTGTCAGAAGGTGTTTTTCTTTTTAAAGGACAGCTTAGATTCTCAGATAAGAACATAATTCCTGCAGGTGAGGCTTTAAGAAAAACAGCAAATATCACAAGACGTAGGATAAAATCATGAGAATTAGCAATTGCATCACAGAGGTAGCTGAGATCATATAATTAAAACAATGACAATACACATTGCCTACCATTTGTTAACTTCTCTATTTTCCCCTCCCCATTTTATGATTCTTCTTAATAGGGTAAGAGAACTGTAATAGTACCTTATGTTCATCACACCATGTGGGGCTCATTGTTGTCCACCACTTCTTCTGTGGCACTATTGTGGAGGGAAGACAGTAGCCTCCCTTGGGGACGGAGTTCAGTTTCTTTTGAGAGCATTAGCAAGGCATTGCCCCTAATTAACAGTCAAAACCACAGTTCAGAATAAATAAAAAGCAGTTAACTTTTATTGCCAAAATACGGAACAGAGGGAAGAAATAAAAACAATCTTTAGAAAATATATACCTGTTATGGATTCGGGGCTAGATCCTGAACATCTTACCTTGGCAACTCCTTATTCAGGCCCAATCTGAAAAGCATTTACAGACTAGCCCTGAAGTGGAAGAGCCAGAATATTGCAGATTTTACTATGGTCCTAGCAGTTCAGAACTCTGTCATGTTTTTTCCTGACCTGATATAGCTGCAGCACTGCCAGCTGTGACAGATCGCATCAGAGCCTGCTTAGCCAAAGAGCTCCTTTTATAAACTCCTTCTCTATCTTAAAAGTGATGTAAAATGTCATCTATCTATCTCCTCATTGGACAATCTAGGTACTTATATGCAACTGCTATCACAGACTGCCTCTCAGGTATTTAAAAACAGAACAACAACAGAACCAACTAGAATTACATCTTCCTTTAAACCGTTACCTTAGAAATGAATAGTTCTAGAGGACAGTCTAACTAAACAAAAATCTAATTTCCTTCTTTTTTCTAGTTAACCAGCATATATTGTTCTATGAAATGCACTATGAAAATTATATTTCTTCATTACATGATTGTAATGCTTCTGTTTGTACCATCTTTAGTTGTCTTGTTTTAGAATAAACAAATGTGTCACAAGATCTAATTAAAAGTGTTAACCCTGTGTTGATGTATATCTCTTGTAGTATGTTAATTGCAAATTCTAGTGGCGACTTTGGGGAAATATAGTTTAGGGATTGACATAGACAGTCTTGTCATTCCAAGTTAATACATAAAAATTGCAGAATATAAAATGCACAGTTCCAGTTGTTACAGAAGCCAACCCTCAGAGGTAATCATTTATTTTTTTTTGTCAAGGTCCAAATTTCTTGGTCAAGATATAGTCAAGGTCCAAACTCCAGAGAAAATAATAATGATAATACGTAAATAAAAAGATTTCACAGTCCATTCAAAAGGGTCTGGCAGTCCAGATTTGGCTCATGGTCCAGCTATTGACTAACCCTGAACTAGAGTTTGAGCTATGCACATTTAAACATTAAGTGTGGGGAGCCTCAGTTGTCATTTCCAGTGATATAATATTATAGTGGCCAGCTGTGAGGACTGAGGCCCAATTCGGCAAATTAAAATATACAGTCAAACTGCTGTGCCCACATGGAGTCCTGGGCTAGGTCTACACTACGCGGGGGGGTGGGGGGGTGGGGTGTCGACCTAAGATACGCAACTTCAGCTACATGAATAGCGTAGCTGAAGTGACGTATTTTAGGTTGACTTACCTGGCTGTGAGGACGGCGGTGAGTCGACCGCTGCCGCGCCGCCGTCGACTCCGGTTCCACCTCTTGCCGCGGTGGATTTCCGGAGTCGACGGAAGAGCCATCGGGGATCGATTTTATCGTGTCTTCACTAGACGCGATAAAGTCGATCCCCAATAGATCGATTGCTACCCGCCGATTCGGCGGGTAGTGAAGACGTGCCCCTGGTGAAAGAAAAGGAGCGGGTGGAGCAGTCTACCTATGCATTTAAAATTGCGGAATTGGGACCTATTGCAACAACTTTCAGAATCACTTTGAGCTCCAAATTTGTCAGGGAAGAAGACACATGCTTCCTCATTAATTTGTTCTCCTAATACTTGAAAAATAGCCCATCAGAATGATTAGCTCCAACAGCAGCCCTACATTACATAGATCCAAAATGCCATGGTCTGGCTACAGTCTACCTTTTTCAGGAAAAAGCATACCTATATAGTAGGGTAATATTAAGTCTATTAACCTAAAATGTTAATGATAGAGGCCTTTACAGCACCTTTCTAAACACCTGCCTTTTAGGTGTTGTGAACACAACTTTTAGGTAATAGTTTTTTAAAGTTTCAGTTATATTTCTGCAGCGTTTCCATTTCTGGACTCAATCCTGTGCGCCCTCTGAAGCCAATAGCACAATACAAATAGGATGAGGGTAGGCTTGGAAGGATTAGATTTTTATTATCGGTATACATCGATTTCACCATACACACACAAACCGACAAAAATATTTCCATCAATAATAGAAATTTACAGATAGGCAAGGTGGGAAAAATGCTGCTTGAGAACTTATTAGAGAGCTTGATTTAAGGATGTTTACTTTGTATATTGTGACATATGAGGTTGACAATTTGTGTTTTACCAATTGTAAAGCTTTCACTTTTTGAATCTCTACATTTATTGTCATTAAATAATTGTTGTCTGACTCCACCCACATAATTTCTCACAACTGAGAAAATGTAAATAGATAAACATTTTAAAAATGCTTAAAAATAAACATCAACATTATCCCTCAAATTATAAAAAAAAATACAAATCTAATTCAGCCAAGCTTGCTTTTTTGCCTGAAGATAAAAGAGTTGACTTCAGTGGGACTTCTCAAATCCGTAGAATGAAGAAGATATTTAAAATGTTTTGTGCTGGAATAGGTCCGAAGTGAGTCTATCGTGTTTATTGTTTTGCAGACACAAACTGAATTCAATGGGATGTCTCACATGCTTTAAGTTAAGCATGTGATTAAATACTTTGCTGGCTCTGGGCCTAAGCTTCCTTAACAAAATGTACACTGAAGTAAAGCATCTGGGATCTTGATTGGAAAGTAGTTACCAAGCTCTACATTTGTCATTGTATGGTATAGCTAATCCCTCCTTTCTCCACTCCACCCTAAGGATATGTCTACACTACAGCTGTGCAGCAGTGCTGCTGTAGCGCTATAGCGTAGACTCTTCCTACAGTGATAGAAAAGGTTTTTCTGTTGATGTAGATAATGCCCCCCTCTCTGAGAGGTGGTTGCTAGGTCTATGGAAGAATCCTTCTGTTGACCTAGTCATATTTACACTGGGAGTTAGGTCCACTTAGTTGCGTTACTCAGGGCACACCATTTTTCACATCCCTGATCAATATAGCTAGGTCAAGTTATAGGTATAGACCAGGCCTAAAGCAGCTTGGGTGAAATCCTGGCCTCACAGAAGTCAGTGGTAAAGTTCCCATTGAATTCAGTTGAGCTAGGATTTCGCTGTAGTTGTCTGACATACTTCCCCTCCCCCCCTCTTTTCCTAGAAGTAGCACAAAATTCTAACATTTAATAAAAAAAAGTACTCCTTTTTGAGAGTGTGAAGCAGTATTCACTAGTTTTTTCTCAAACCTGATTTATATATTAGGTCATGAAAAATTCTTAATTTTAGCAACACCATTTATTTGTGATTTCTACACTACTAAATCAGTGGTTATGTAGGTTTACATTTTTCCATGGTTATTTTTATTGTTCCTTGCACTGTTGTGATCTTTGTGTCATGTATGCAAAGTTCAGATATAAGGATAGAGTTGAAGGTTTCTGATCACTGGTTCACATTCATTCCCAGTTGCTTTAAGGATGTTCCTGATCCATTATGTTTATTTTTCATTGGGCTAATAACAGATGGGATAGAGAGGAAGAGAACTTCTGAAGTTTCTATTTTTGTCTAATTAAAGTATCTATAAAGATCCAATCATTCATATAAATCAGTATAACTGATGTGGGGAACTGACCTTGGGAAATTAGATTAATTAATATATTGGTTGATGAATTCTTACTGGTGATTCTTAATGATTAATGGTTTACTCATTAATTAAAAATGCTCTTCATTATTGGAGAAAGGAGAAATTCTAATGCTTTTTGGTAACTTATCTGTGAGATACTTTTCTAATTGTTCTTGGTCTCAAGCATTGACCAAGAAACCTAAATTCTTCCACAGCATGGATCATCCAGGCACAGTTAATATACTACAGTGCTGCATATTTTAATCCACTCAGATCTATATCACATATTTTCTAGCCATTGAAATTTGGGACTGAGATTACAAATATCCTGCTAGATTTTGTCTCAGTGCAGTACACTGGGATGCATGTACTGGTGAAATAAACTGCATAAAAAGTGCACATTTGGTGGAATTAGTGTGGAAAAGGGCAAAAGTCAGTATTGATTTACTAACAAAACCATCACTGCTTTCAAATCGTTTATTAGGGCATCACAAAATAGGTAGAGAAGGGAGGAGATCTAGATCAAGTTTTTCAAAAGAGACCTGTCATTCTGTGAGTCTTAATTTTTGAGTCCCAAACTGAGACACCTGGTTTTCAGAATGCGTTGGGCATTTATTCACTGAAAATCAGGCCCTTATGAGATGTCCCAAGCTCAAAAACCTGAGGACCTAAAAATCACATTTGAAAATCTTCACCTTAGATCCCATCTTCCTGTAGGACAATTTCTCTCATGACTGATGCATATTAAAAATATGAGTATACATACAAGATGAGTGGGAAAATAATAGAATGGATATAAAATTGCATAATGAGGATATACTTACCTTGCCTATCATGCTTTGAATCAGCCAGCTGAGTAATTAGTCTCCTCCTGGATTAATTTCAAAAGTCTTGTATTTTTTTATCTGCCTAAAATGATTCATCCTGAGATCAAATGAAATAATAAATACAAAAGCAAATTACAACAGGCGTTGTCCCATGCAAAATATAAATTACACATTTTTAACTGTAAACATTTCATGCACTTGTAAAAAAGTGTACAAAGGAAAGTCAGATGAATGACATCAAGGGTCTAATTGTTGGTTCCAAACTGCTGCCTTTGCACAGTTCTGGCAACATAAAGCAGCAGTAATGCATTGCTGACAACCATCTACCCAGGAATTCCCAGAGTGTAGGGAGATTCCTTAGGTGGCAGAGAGCCAGTGCAGCAGCTATATTTTATCCTCACCCCGTCCCAGCTGCTGGTATAACGGCGTGACCCTGTGCTTTGGCTATTCCCAGCTGCAGGAACAACTCCTTGGCAGCCAAGAGTAAGTTAGAACTCAGTGGTATCAAAGACTGCTGTTATAGCGAACAGAATCAGCATGGACTGAGGATTAGTATCAACCCATGAGACAGAACCCATCTATGACAGTGAAGGCTTAAGGCTACATAAGAGAAGTAGAGACTCACCACCATGACTCATCTTACCAGGCTCAACGAAATCCGATTACTTCATAAAATACCAAGGTTGTCTTGCTATCCCCTTCTTAACAGCACTGCCTCCAAACTAAAAAGCAGTAATTAGGTGACATCATTATGGTCAAGAGATGGTTTCTTGAGCAAGGACCTAAACACTGCTCATTTAAGGGATACTGACATCCTATCTTCCCTTGGAGAAGAATTAGTGATTTCCTCATGATGGAGTCAATAATGTAATGTTTGACTTAATTTTTTAGAAGGTAGTTCCCCTGGGTTTCTCAGATTTATATCCACTAACTGGTTTCTCACAACTCTATTTCTCTTCCTTTACCACTGTCAAGTTGCTCCATTTCCTGTATCTCTGACATAAATTAGCAAGAAGTTATTTTTTATTTTCTTAGACTATCTTTGATGTTCACTAAATCTTCAGTGCACATGCTTTTTTTCTTTTCTGCATTCTTTTGTCTTCTCTGTCAATAAAGATAACTTAAAAAGCAAGAGAGACTACTATGGTAACATGAAAAAATATTTCTTTTAGAGGCTATAGTTTTCCCTCCCCCCCTCTAAGAATGTAATACTTCATTTTTTCAGGTCATCTGAAGAGGACAATATGGAGGGAATATTAGTCACTTGGAACCCAAGTCTTTATAAATTTTTGAAAAGCCTTATCAGAAGACTGACTTTTCCTAAACAAAAAGCCAAAATTATTTAGCATTCAGCATAATTCAAGACAAAGGATTTAGGACTCCACCTGTGTCATTAACTAAATTTGACTTTTTACTACTGACTAATAAAAGCAAGAAATAAAAAAACAGGTCCTATCTCAACATAATACAATTCTGTCGTTCATATATTGTACTACCAAAGAAACCAAAATTCAAATTATGGCGAAGTATTCATTTTCTGTTCCCGATATAACAGGTTTAATTTACGCAAAAGTTTTGTATGTCACTCAAAATTTTAAAGCTTAAAGTTCATTAATAGTTTTTCTCTTTTCTCCTGCAGGGGCTTTCAGATGACCATTGTAGTATTTGTGTATTTTACAGGATTCTTAGCTGAAAATAAGGTGTAAAGTGTTAGACGGTAGTCTAGATAGGCTTTAACATTTGAAAGTGCTAGGGGTAGTACTTAGCTGCTGTCCAGGTGTAGTCCCAGATACAAGGTGCAGCAATTTGCTGGAGATGTAGGATGGAACCCTCTGCTTCTTAAATTTGGCTTGACTGAATTCTTTCTTCCTGGACTATTCTCAGCTACTAGGTCCCAGACCCACAAAAGGATGTAGGTGCCTAATTTCCACTTTTGAAAAATCTCTTCTCAGCTGTCTAACTTTGGAGGCACCTAAAGCCCTTAGCACCTAAACGTTCACTGTAGAAGTCCCTTAGGTGCCTACATTTCTGCCACTTGCCATGTGCACAATGCATCAGTGTAGCTACCTGAGTGCCTATCTTACACCCAAGCCTGAATGGAATCCTCAACCAGAAGAAGATAGTCATTGCCCACCTAACTTGTCTGCAGAGGCTGATCTGGTAGGTGTTCTCAAAGCATGCCCAAATCCACACAAAACAGCTAGGGGAGATGGCTTCTCTTACAATCTTTAGCCCACTGGTTAGGGCACTCACCTAGGATGTGGGAGAACCCAGTTCAATCCCTCTCTCTGCCTGATAGAGAGAAGACATTTGGACATGGATTTCCTACCTCCAGGCTGAGCACAATAATCACTAGACTATGGGGTATTCTGATGAGTGGTCTCTCTCTATCTTGCCTGTTGCAGCTCTTCCATGTGTATAAATATACAATGAGCCAGAGAGAGAGTGTGAGAATGACTCTACAGTGCCAGGTTTATCATATCCACAGAGAAATTAAAGAAATGTATTCCAATAACTTTCTTATAATGTTCACAAGGCATCCCCTCCAAAGCCAAGTCTTGTTATCCTGTATTATCTGTCCTGGCTCTGATACTATTCAATATTTTCACTAATGACTTTGACAATGGAGTGTAGAGTATGCTTATACAATTTGCAGATGACACCACATTGGGTAGGGTTGCAAGCACTTCAGAAGACAGGATTAGAATTCAAATCAACTTCAACAAATTGGAGAATTGGTCTGAAATTAACAGGATAAAATTCAATAAAGACAAGTGCAAAATACTACAATTGGAAAGGAAAAATCACATGAATGACTACAAAATGGGGAATAACTGACTAAGTAGTAGTTCTGCGGAAAAGGATCTGGGGGTGATAGTGGATAACAAATTGAATATGAGCCAACAATATGATGCAGTTGCAAAAAAAAGCTAATATTCTCAAGTGAATTGACAGGAGTGTCTTACGTAAGATATGGGAGGTCATTGTCCTGCTTTACTTGGCCCAGTGAGGTCTCAGCTAATAATACCAATTCTGAGCACCAAACTTTTGGAAAGATGTGAACAAACAGAGGAGAGCCCAGAGGAGAGCAATAAAAATGATAAAGGTTTAGAAAAGACAACAAGGGGGGACCTGATAACTGTCTTCAAAGGGCTGTTACAAAGAGGACAGGGATCAATTGTTCTCCATGTCACTGAAGGTAGGACAATAAGTAATAGGTTTAATCTGCAGCAAGAGAGATTTAGGTTAGATATTAGGAAAAACTTTTTAACTGTAAAGATAGTTAAGCTCTGGATTAGACTTCCAAGGGAGTTTGTGGAATCCCCATCATCGGAACATGTTAGACCATCCCTGACAGGTGTTTGTCCAGGTTTATTTGGTCCTGCCACAGCACAGGGGGCTGCACTAGTGGACCTTTTGAGGTCCAGATTCCAGGTAGAGTGACCAGCACCGTTCGGGACAGAGCCACCACTCCGTCCTGTCTTGGTCACCTCAGAGTGACCGCTCAGGCTCCAGCTCTGATTCAGAGCGAGGTTCCCTGATGGTGGGGCAAGCCCCAGTACTAGCGGTGCCGGCTACATCGAAACTGGCCTTGTGACCTCAGGCTCAATGGCCGGCGCTGTGGTACCCATGGAACTGGTGGGCTTCACCCAACCCTCCGAGGTCGCCCACACGGTGTCCAGAGCCTCGGAGAGACCAGCTGCCTCTCTTTCCCACTGTCCCTCGGTGCACGAAGCCTCAGGGACAAGGATCCCGAAGATCCATGAGGAAGTAGAGGAGCAAGCCACTGGGGCACCAATGGTCATGGAGGACCCTATGGCACCGGCATCTTCCTCATCGTCACCAGACGAGGCCATAATGGGTCTCCCTCCCCCATTTCCTCAGGATTACGCTAAGGCACACCAGGAACTATTGAAGAGTGTCGCCACCAACCTGGGCCTTCAGGCAGAGGAGTTAGAGGAGCCCTTGGAGACTCTCTTCGATGTCCTCTGCTCATAGCAGTGGCCAGGGTAGCTCTGCCCCTTCATGAAGTGGTCTCAAAGATCACCAAGGCCCTATGGCAAACTCCTTCCTCCTTGACACCCATCTCCAAGAGGGCTGAGCGCAAGTACTTTGTGCCATCCAAGGGCCATGAGTTTCTGTACACTCACCCTGCCCCCAATTTCCTAGTGGTAGAGGCGGTTAACCACAGGGAGTGACAGGGTGAACCCAGAGCTACCCCTAAGAATAAAGATTCCAAGAGACTAGACTTGTTTGGGCATAACGTTTATTCATCCTCTAGTCTCCAGTTGACGGTAGCCAACCATCCAGGCCGTCCTAGGACGCTATGACTTTAACATGTGGAAGGCCATGGCCAAGTTTGAGGGATCCCTTCCTGAGGCTTCTAGGAAGGAGTTCAGGGCGATCATGAAGGAGGGGAGTGCGGCCAGGGTGACACTCCAGGCGGTGTTGGATGCAGCGGAAACCGCTGCCCAAACCATGGCCTCGGCTGTCACTTTGCGGCGGACTTCCTGGCTGCTCCCCTCCGGTTTGTCCACGGAGGCTCAGCGGTCGATGCAAGACCTCCCCTTCAATGGGCAAGTCCTGTTCGCAGAACAGACGGACAATAAACTCCATGGCCTCAAGGACTCCTGCACGACCCTGAAAATGTTGGGCCTGTACGTTCCTGGCCCTGCCCGCAAGCAGCTTAAGCCTCAGCAGCCTCAAGGGGCAGGAGAGTCACTCTCGCCAGGAGCCTCCCCATAAAAAATCCAGAGGCTACAAGCGGCGTCCTAGCCACCAGCCTTCGCAGGCTTCTCAGTCCAGCTCAACCTGCAATAAGCAGGTGGGCAAGTGTCCATTTTGAGGGTACCTGGTCTTTTATAAGGACACCTTCCCAAGGTGGTGTCTACTTTCCATGTGAGCCAGGACATCTTCCTTCCGGTCGTCTGCCCTAAGCCCCATGACACTTGTGAAGAGAGGTGCCACCATACTTTGGACATAAGAAAGGCCCTAGCTTTCTACCTAGATCTGACAAAGCCTTTCCGTAAGTTGACTCAGCTTTTCATCTCTACAGCTGGTAGGATGAAGGGCCTCCCAGTGTCCACACAGAGGATTTCTAACTGGATCACCTCTTGCATTCAAACCTGCTACGAGTTAGCGGGAGTCCCTCTGCTGCCGATCGTCAGAGCCCACTCGACCAGAGCACAGGCATCTTCGGCGGCCTTCCTGGCACACTTCCCAATCCAGGACATCTGTCGAGCCGCGACGTGGTCCTCTGTGCACACATTCACGACCCAGTATGCTATCACTCAGCAGGCCAGGGATGACGCTGGGTTTGGCCGAGTTGTGTTGCAATCTACACGTCCATAAACTCCTACCCACCTCCAAGGGGTACTGCTTGGGAGTCACCTAAGTTGAATGGACATGAGCAAGCACACAAAGAAGAAAAGATAGTTACCTTTTTCCGTAATTGGTGTTCTTCGAGAGGTGTTGGCCATGTCCATCCCACAACCCGGCCTCCTTCCCCACTGTCAGAGTTTTCAGCAAGAAGGAACTGAGGGTGGGGGGAGCCAGCGGCCCCCTATATACCGCGGCATGTGCGCGCGACTCCAGGGGGTGCCAGAGCCGGATACTGCTGAGGGAAAAACTTCTGGCACTGGTGCATGTGGCGCGCACACACACCTAAGTTGAATAGACATGAGCAACACATCTCGAAGAACACCAATTAGGGAAAAAGGTAACTGTCTTTTCAGTATTCACAAACATTCAGTTATCAGTCTCCTTGAGACTGCCACCAGGGATCTTAAGTTATAATGTTGGATTTTGTGTGTCAGATTCCTGGCTTGATTGGTAGTTATGAGTACCACAAGGTCTCCTGTCAATACAAGGCTCCCTGGTGCATTAATTGCATCCACCATGATTGCTGCCCTTACCATTTACCGAGAGACTCCCAGTGTTTTCTGCACAGCTGCAGGTAGCTGGGGCATTGTTATATTTAATTCAAAGGTATAAAAATAGAAATGCAACCATTTGAGTGTCTTCACTTTATTATGCTGCTAATGAATTATAAAGAGTATATCAAAATAAATATTCTTGAAACTACTTCCTAATGAATCACTTAGACAGGGTGCCTATTCAGTTGTGTCATTGATTAATTATATTTTTTGCTTCCTTTCTGGATACAAATGCTTTTTATTAAAGTAATCCAAAGACAGTAGGAAAGACAGACTCATTGTTATGATCTTTCATTCAGCTGTGATTTGATAAGAGTATCCCTTTCAGCATTTCTGGAGTATACTTGAATGGGCTGCAAGTGGCTATGATACAAATGAAAGTTGATGTTACCCTAAGTACAACTAGATGGAAGATACTCTGTTCATCCAATTTCAGACTGATCAGAGCACAGTCATTAAATACTAATATTGTCTGGAGCACTATGATAAATGCACAGCAAGCCATGCCAGCCACAGGCAGTATCACAGGGGCAGGGCCGGCTCCAGGCACCAGCCCACCAAGCATGTGCTTGGGGCGGCGCCTGGAGGGGGGTGGTGCGGCGGGGCACTCCGGCCCGAGAGCGGGGCCGCGACTGGGCTCCCCGCCCTCCCCGCGGCGCTCCTGCCGCTGGGGGCTCTCCGCCCTCCCCTCGGCACTCTGGCCGCCGGGGAGAGCGGAGAGCCCCGGCCCGGCTCTCCGCCCTGCTCCCGGCGCTCTGGCCGTCGGGGAGAGCGGAGAGCCCTGGCTGGGCTCTCTGCCCTCCTCCCAGCACTCTGGCCGCCAGGGGCTCTCTGCCTTCCCCCCGGCGCTCTGGCCACCGGGGAGAGCGGAGAGCCCCAGCCGGGCTCTCCGCCCTGCTCCCGGCGCTCCGGCTGGTGGGGGATTGCTCGGCGCCCTCCCCTGCCGCTCTGTGGGGAGGGAGGGCGGCAGGTGGCTTTTTTGCCTAGGGCGGCAAAAAAGCCAGAGCCGGCCCTGCACAGGGGATCCTTTTTACTAGATTCTGGTGCAGGTAGGTGAATTATTCCAGAATATTAAACATGTCATTAGTTCTGAGCTTTAAAATATAGCTTTAAAAGTGGTCAGCATCACATTAAAAAAAATAATTGCCAGTTTCAGTGGTTACAATTTAGTGATTATGAAGTTCAGTGACTGCCACTGTTCCAAGGCATCACCACCTCCAATCTTTCTATAGATGACACCATTTTTTGCAAGTCTCAATGACCATCATTTATTTGCACAATGGGATTCAGAGCATTCTTGGAAAGGCAGCAGAGGTGATGAAAGGCCATAAGCAAGGAGAATGCTATTGGCCAGGATTTAAAGAAGTGGCCAATAATTTTAGGTGCCTCAAGTTTCAGGGGTCCAAACTGAGGGGCCTGATTTTCAGAAAGTTCTGAGCACCAACCCATTTTTTGGCAGCAAGAAAAGCAGTTTGGGGCTTAAGTTAATGCAGGTATTTAAAGTTCAATATTTAAAGTTTCATGGTCCCCATTGTTTTGTTGATTTTAGAGAGTCCTTCAGATTCAAAGAAAGGATCATCTTCAGAGCAAATGACCATTGTTACCGGATGGCTTCTAAAACCCTTCTAAATTTTTCAAAAGTTGTTCCTTACCTCCTGAGAAACACTCAAATGATTAGTTTAGTACATTCCAGTTCGTAAAGCCACGTAGAGGATCAATTTAAAGCAACAGAAAAAGATGAGACGTTATAGGAGAGTAGAGAGATCTGTAATATTCCAGCTATCCTAATGTCACCTCCTTAAAGAGTGTAGAGTTTAGAGAAAGTGGATGCAGTATGGTTTAAAAGGAAAAAAAATGTACACGATAGCACTAGTTTCCACCGTGAAGCACAGCACCAATCTCTTTTATATACATCCTTTATTTAAAAAGTATATTATAATGAATGTTCAGTAAAAAGGAATATAAAGAGGCATCCTGTCTGAAGAAGGAGATATGGCAAAAACAATAACAAAAATATAGTAAAGATTGTTTCATGAGCATTAACATCTATGCCTGTTTTAGCAGACATTGGAAAGAAGACACCAAATTTCCCTCTGAAGTCAATGGGAGTTTTGGATGACAAAAAAAATTCACCGAGGGCTTGATCCAAAGCCCACTGAAATCAACGGGAGTCTTTTTCCCTTGAGATTTGACTTTTGCCTGGGGAGTGGGAAGGGCAAGGAATGTTTATAGACAAGGACATTTCCTTCACCTAGAATTGTGGTCCTCTTTCTGAGCCATATCCGACCACCTTCACAGAGGTGCATCTTCTCCTCTATGCACCTCTATGTGGCCCAATGCACCTCTATGTGGAATGAATTTGGAGCCACATGTTTTAAACAAGTAACATAGAATGCTATGTATAGTAGTAGATTGTATTTTTGGGTTATTATCTTCAGTGGATACAAAATATTGCACAGGAACACAAGTTATGTTTTAAAATTACGTATTCTAAGACAGAGAATTGTTTTAAGAATAAAGAAATAATACTGAAGAAAATGGAGAACTTTATCCCTGTGGAGTAACACTATGTCTCAGTCTGCTGCCATCTTGTAAATCCTGCTCACATTCAGTGGAAGAAGTAAGAAGCCAGCCAACATCCAGAAATCCACTTCTGGATGAGGCAGATTAAATGTGCTGATTCTAAGGGGATTTTTTTGTTCACCAAGAAAGATGAAAACAAGAGAGGTATCCTCTGTGTTACACTGGTTTAAAGCCAACCCAATGAAATCAGAGTTACAATGGCATCATACCACCAATGTAATGGATGGAGAACCTGATCAGTTCCTATGTTTATAATAACCCGTGAAGTGAGTCCTTAATTGCCACCGACTTCAGTGGTAAAGGAAGACACAGGATATCACAGGATCAGGCTTGAATAACGTGGAAAATCACACCAGACTGCAAATTGTTCATGAAAGAAAAAGAAAACAAGCACTAAACAGTGTTTGGACTGCTGCCAGTTGTTAGTTACATGCTGTGATATTATGCATGGGATCACAGAGAAAGCTCTGTGAAGGCAACCCCTCAAAAGACTTGTTTACATTAGGAACACTGGATTAAAAAATCTCCCCGCTTCCGTTGTTAACAATAGTGCAGCTGCAGTGGTGTTAGCAACCTTAGGATCGGTGGTAAAGACAAGACTCCTGTGGTCACAGCCTTTCTTAAATGCCACACTGATTAGCTCCTAAGTCTTGTCAAGATTCCCCACCATTGCTAACATCAGTAAACCTGCTGAGACTACAGTACTATCTGCAATTCGAAAAGGCATGATGTTAACTAACGTTTTAATGTGATGTGACAATGGGTCATTCTTGTTTTAAAATGTGTCCATTGGTCATGAACCTACCAAATTAATGGGCGTGAAAAAAAGGCGTCACGGATGGTGAAATCTGGTCTTTTGTGTATTTTTACCCTATACCCTATACTATACAGATTTCACTGCGGAAACCAGCATTTCTCAAAGTGGGAGGTCCCAACCCAAAAGGGTTTTTTTGGGGGGGTCACAAAACTACTGTAGGGGGGAAGCAGTATTGCCACCTTTACTTCTGCGCTGCCTTCGAAGCTGGATGTCTGGAGAGTGGCAGATGTTGGCTGGAGCCCAGCTCTGCAGGCAGCACCACAACCAGCAGCAGCGCAGGAGTAAGGGAGGCAATATCATACCATGACATCCTTACTTCTGCACTGCTGCTGGCCGTGGTGCTCAGAGCTGGGCTCCCAGCCAACAGCCGCAGAGCTTCCTGCAGCAGGGGGAGGTTCCTGGAGGTGGGTCTGACCTAGCCCCAAGAGCAGCCCCTGCAGGGGAAAAGGAAGTTCTGTCCCTCACCAGCAGCTGGAGTCTGGTGTATGGTAGGAGTCCTCGGCCAGGGTGCCCCAAGCCCTGCCCCTCCCTGGCTCCAGCACTCTGGGATTAAAGGGGCCTTGAGCTGGCTGTGTGTGTGTGTGGGGGGGGGGGTGACCACAGAAACACCCCCCCTCCAACCATGGCAACCTAGGCAGTCACCCACATCTCCCACCCGTAACGCCAGCCCTGCCCCCCCCCAAGTTTAGGACCCCCCATATCATGCCACCTTCCCTTCTGCATTGCTGCTGGTGGTAGAGCTGCCTTCAGAGCTGGGCACCCAGCCAGCAGCTGCTGCTCTCCAGCTGCCCAGCTTTGAAGGCAGCACCTCCCCCAGGAACAGCACAGAAGTAAGGGTGGCAATACTGCAACCCCTCCCCCATAACTTTTTTTGACACCCCCCCCATCCCTGTCTTTTGGATTGGGACCCCTAGGGTTACAACACCATGAAATTTCAGATTTAAGTATCTGAAACTGAAATTTAAGATTTTTAAAATTCTGATGGTGAAATTGCCCAAAATCAACTGTGAATTTGGTAGGGCCCTAGTCATGGTTAACTGTAGGAACAACTTAAGGTTAACCATGATTTGCCCCTACACTCTGTGGCGTATAAACACTATGCTAGTTAAAACATTTTAACATCTTTTAACCAAGTACGTTTTCCTAGTGCTCATATTTCTTGATCAGACCAGATTTACTGGTGTTACCAATAGTGGGAAGTTTTTATAAAGCTTCGCTAGTATAGACCAGACTATTGAGTTTCCTGGGCTCTCTGTCCTTCTCCCGACGGTTTTTCTAAAGAAAGGTACAAAATAACTCATTGTCTCTAAAAGCTGATGTGCATTATTCCTTAGTCATGTGCCACACAGTTAAAGCTATACCACTCTCTTTTTTACATTGTGGGTTGCCGTGGAAGTGTGATGTCACAAAGAGGATGATAAACTTCTGAATTATGACAAGTAAGAGCAGATGAACTCTTAAAGCAAAATATCCTATTTCCTTTAAAGTGTCCGTAAGTACTCACAAAATAAAAAGGAATTATGAAAATATGGAACATGCAGCATATGCAGAATTGTCTATAAATAGACTTGCTTCATAAGACAGCAGATGCTCTTTACAATAATTATTAAATATAACTGTCATTACTTCTGCAAGTTCAATCTGTCAGAAAATTAAAGCAAGGGGTCTCCTCTAAGTCCTTGTAGGTGTTTGGTTTAATTATATTTGATCCTAACCTGAATGAAATAGCAGTAGAATAGTTGAGTATGGGATTGGGGGTGTGAGTGCAAGAGAATTTTAAACTAGATCTATCATGAAAAATGTGTTACTGCTGCACCTAAAGAAAAATATCTTGGCATGCTGATGTCTGTGAAAAAGATGGATGCAGAAAACATTTGAGTCCAAAGATAACCACAGATAGATTCCATGGAAAGATTGCCAAGAGAATTTATTTTGAATTTCTTAATTCACAAATGCTCTGAATCAAAAAGTGGGTTAAAAAAAATAGGCTCCAAAAATAAAGGGACAGCTTCTCAAGGGATTAATTACTCTCCAGATCTGCAAAGTAACTCTGAAGCCACCATCAATTCCACACTTACATACAATGCTAACCAAAGAGCTTTGCATAATAAAGCCTCTGCTACTAGAGATTTTTTTAAATCAATTTGGCATATAAGATCCTTCATTATAATCCAAGGACATGAAACATTTGAGATGAATGAAATGCCATGATATGATCAGAACTGTATTTTTATTTATTGTTGCAGGACAGATTTTCTTTTGGAAATCAAAGCAGTATCTCGCGCTAATGTCTAGATTCTATACATAGGCACAGCAACAGTGGAGTGTTAAAGCATACTTGATTATATGAATATTGGGTTAGCTCCATCAATCATGCATGCTATGCAGCAAACCTATAGCAGAGAATAACCTCTAAATTCCTCATCCAGTGCAGTCAATGCCCCAGTAAAACCTATGTGGGTGAAACAAGACAATGACTATGCTTTCGAATGAACTCACACAGGAAAATGATCAGAGACAAAAACCCACCCTATCACCTGTGAGTAAACACTCTTCTCAAAGTCATCACTCTATATCTAACTTATCAGTCCTCAAAGGAAATCTGAACACTTTCAAAAGATGAGCCTGGTAGCTTAAATTAATTTCTCTGCTAAATACTAAAAAAAAAGTGGTCTTAGTAAAGACACTAGATTTGTGGCTTATACAACAATCTAAGGCCATGTCTACACATACAGCCCTGCACCGCTGCAGTGCGTCTGGTGAAGACGCCCTATGCCCATGGGAGAGCTCTCTTCTGTCAGCATAATAAAACTATCTCTGCGAGTGATGGTAGCTCTCCCTCTGACATAGTGCTGTCCACAGCAGCGCTTATATCAGTGTAACTTATGTCGCTTAGGGGGGTGGCTTATGCACACCCCTGAGCAACATAAGTTATGCCAACATAAGCTATAGTGTAGACATAGCCTAACTCGCTAACTCTCCTTTTTGTCCTATGACTTCAGGGGTGTTAACGGGCCACTTCATCTTGAAGGGTCCCTTACAATATGTGCTAACTACTGGTGGTAAAGTATCTGCTTGAACTTGTATTTAGCTGTGACACTCTGACTACTTTTCCCAGACCAGAGGTAGAGCTCTGTGTAGCTCGAAAGCTTGTCTCTCTCACCAACAGACGATCCAATAAAATATGACCTCACCCACCTTGTCTCACTAATATGCTGGGACCAACATGGCTACAACAATACTACATATAAATTCCGGTTTGGCAGACTCCCTACAGGAGCATAAATAATTGACCTTTTCTTTAGATGACCCCTTCTGGCCAACTCAAGGTTTTCGCAAAGGGCATTCTGCATTACTAGCCCACCTACAGGTAATTCATTATAAAACATTTTATAATCAGTTTCTAATGTCTTAAAAACATCATTGAAGCAGTATTTGTTAGCCACCACTGATTAGCCTATCTGAAATAGACATATCTACAATAGGTTATATAAATCTTGTAAAGGCTCGATTCTGATCGGTCATTGGGTTTTCTATAGTGTTCAGCACTATAGTATGTAAGCACTTGTTAGGAAAACTAAGTCTACATGGTGAAGTCCCTACCTGATATCATGTTGTCTCTGCTGTTCCCACCCCTGGTTATAGGAGACTGTGTGTGGGATATATATCCATAATTTCATTTCTTTCTTCTCTTGCCATATCATTACAGTTACAATAGGAAGGCTCTCTCAAAGGGAGGGTCTTCCAGTATGCCTTAAAGTTAGCCTGACCTCCAACAATCTTGACTGAGAATGCTTTGGGGCTGGTTAAATTGTCATAGCTTCATTGAAGCCGGTGGCACTATGACAATTTACACCAGCTGAGGAGCTGTCCCTTTATCTTCAGCTCTCATACACTTCACCCTGTACTGCAGTGTCCCACAGAAGCAGAGCTATATGCTGAATGAATATCATGCAATTTATGTAAATTTAGGAAGGATCAATCTATCTATAAGATAAGAAATTTCAACAGAAGCCCTATGTTTAACCAATTGGTCAAAAGAATTCTTTTTACACCATCTATGGTATTTTTGATTAACTCTGAAACAGCATGAAAGTCAGCATGTGCCTTTATTTTACAAAACACAAAATGAAAGCGCCAGCAAGAAATAGTTAACATTCTCTAAGAGAAACTGCAGTGAAATGGAGTACACTTCTTCTTCCATGTGACAGATGTGCTTTGGTTTTTTTGGAGGGGTGGATCGGGGGGGAGAGGGTAAGTAAAACCCAAGATGACCTTCCTCTTGCAGTATATTAAAATCTGACTAGAATTATGTAGGGCAAATTCTCTTCCAGCTACAGCATGTTGTGAAAGAAAAGGGAATTTTAATTTTGATGAGAGAGGTGAACAGGGCACCACAGGTAATAAATTATGCTTAAAATACATTAAATAATCACTCACACCCATAAAAGATTTATTGTTAACAGAGCTGACATCGGCTGTTAATCATAATGTTTTTGTTGCCCAACTGTCTGATGGAAAAGAGAGTACTTGTCTTATCCCTTTAAAGCAGAGATCGGCAACATTTGGCACATGGCCCGCCAGGGTAAGCACCCTGGCAGGCTGGGCCGGTTTGTTTATCTGCCGCGTCCGCAGGTTCGGCCGATTGTGGCTCCCACTGGCCACGGTTCGCCGCTCCAGGCCAATGGGGACTGCGGGAAGCGGTGGGGGCCAAGGGATGTGCGGGCCATGGGCCAAACATTGCCAATCCCTGCTTTAAAGAGACATAGGGAAGTAATATATTTTATTGGACCAAGTTCTGTTGTGTGAAAGAGATAAGATTTCCAGATTACACAGAGCTCTTCTTCAGGACCTGAAGAAGAAGAGGACCTGAAGAAGTTGAAGAAGAACTCTGTGTAAACTCAAAAGCTTGTCTCTCTCACCAACAGAAGTTGGTCCAATCAAAGATATGACCTCACCCACCTTGTCTCTAATGCCCTGGGATCATCACGGCTGCAACAACACTGCAAACAACAATGGAAGATTATCCCTTTCAGGTCATTTTCCTGAGAGTCACTGTAACACTACAGTAAGTGAACGAAAATTGACTAAAAAATTGAATGGTATAAACTGAATTATCCAAGTGGTGTAAAAGACAAAGAACTCTCTCAATAGGCTCCTAATAACTTGTTTGTGGGTGGGCAGAGGGTTTTTCATCTGAAATGGAATATGGATTGAGATATATGCTCTTCGCCCCTCAATGCATATATTCGCTCCCATTAATGTGAATAGGAATTACAACCCTCCAGTGAAGGGAACTTGTATCACTATGTCTGATTTTTCTCATGACTATTGGAATTTATAATACTTTTTATCTTGCTAGCTAAGGGGCCCATAGTGGAACCCCTCTTCTTATCAGACAGCACTTACTCTCATGTATAGGCCCACTCAAGTCAGTGAGACCACCTGTATAAATACTAACAGCATAAGGGCTGCCCTTCTGAGTCCTGAAAGTGCTTTACCAGCATTACAGAGATCAGATGATGTGTATATACTCCAGAGGTGCACCTCAGTAGTTAGAGCAGGGGTGGGCAAACTTTTTGGCCCAAGGGCCACATTGGGGTTGCAAAACTGGATGAAGGGCCGGGTAGGGAAGGCTGTGCCTCCCCAAACAGCCTGGCCCTACCCCCTATCCGCCCCCCCCCCCGACTTCCCCCTTCAGGACCCCCAACCCATCCACCCCCCCGCTCCTTGTCCCCTAACTGCCCCCTCCCGGGACCCCCCCATCCCTAACTTCCTCCTGGGACCCCAACCCCATCCAACCCCCCTGCTCCCAGTCCCCTGACTGCCCCAACCCCATCCACACCCCCGCCCCCTGACAGGTCCCCTGGGACCCCACGTCTATCCAACCCCACCCCCGTTCCCCATCCCCTGACTGCCCCCCCCCAGAACCTCCGCCCCATTCAACCACCCCCTGACCCACCCCGGGGCCTCCTGCCCCTTATACAACCCCCCAGCCCTGGCCCCGGCCCACTTACCATGCCGAGCAGCACATGCAGAGCAGCATGTCTGGCTGCTGCGCCAGCCAGAGCCAGACACACTGCCGCTCTGCTCGGCAGGAGCGTGCAGCTCCGCCGCCCAGAGCACTGCCCGCACGGCGGCGTAGCTCTGCAGGGAGGGGCCGGGGGCTAGCCTCCCTGGCTGGGAGCTCAGGGGCTGGGCAGGACGGTCCCACGGGCCAGATGTGGCCCGTGAGCCATAGTTTGCCCATCTCTGAGATAGAGACTGGCAGTTTGTGCCAGATTATCACATTACAGCTCCTGCCACTTGTGACCCAGCTTTTTCAGTTGTGGCTTTCTGAAAAGTGAAAGTCATGAGAAAGACCTGTGCGAAGTGAAATCTGCTTGTCAGCCTGTTAGGGTAACCTTGAACTCAGGGCCCCAAATAAAAAGTGAGTAGTTCAGTGCTTTAGCCACTACCCATATTTGAGAGAACAGTGGGTGGGCAGGAAGATAAGTTTTTCTTTGAAGGAACAATTTTTTTGCAAGACCCATCTCCCTTCAAAATGGAAGGAAGAAAGGAGAAAAAGGGAAAGCTTAATCCCATTTGAAAATAAATGGTAGGTCTCCCAGTTCCTTTAATGGGACAAGAATGGGATTAGAAAACAAAACAGCAAGGACGTTGGTGTTGGTCAGGGAGGTGGGGGGGTGAGGGGAAATAAATAATGAAATTGAAAAAAAAACAAACTACCACCACCCATGACGTACAGAAGTAATTAGATGAGGTATTTAGAACATTTTTCATACATGAGGCAAAAACATTTCTGTAGTAAAGTCAGACTGAAGAATTAAATATACAGTCAAATCAGATTTTAGTGAGGTTAAGAAGGTAACTACACCCCGTTGGAAGCCAAAGAGAACAGCCAGGGAATCCTCTCTCTCCTGTGAAACTGTCACCACACTTAAAATTGTAAGTAAGTGGTCAGTGATTATGGATGAGGTTGGAAGAGCATTCTTTCAGTTACTACACAAAGACATTGGCAAGAGACTTATGAATTGCACTGACTGAGGCTATGTCTACACTAGCACTTTTGTCGGTATAATTTACGTCACTTAGAGGTGTGAAAAAAACAACACCCTGAGCAACACAAGTTACACCGACAGAAGCGCCAGTGTGGGCAGCGCTATATTGGTGGGAGACGCTCTCCTGCCAACATAGCTACCATCTCTTGTTGTGGGTGGTTTATTTTACGTCGATGGGAGAGCTCTCTCCCATTTGCATAGAGCGGCTACACAGAAGATCTCACAGCGGCACAGCTGCATCGGTACAGCTGTGCTGCTGTAAGCTCTAGTGTAGACATGGCCTAAGAATGTGGAGTGGTAACTCCCACATTGATCTGAAGGCTCAGAGTATTTTTAGGCTACATCTACACTACAGGGGGGAGTCGATTTAAGATACGCAAATTCAGCTACGTGAATAGCGTAGCTGAATTCGACGTATCGCAGCCGACTTACCCCGCTGTGAGGACGGCGGCAAAATCGACTTCTGCGGCTTTCTGTCGGCGGCGCTTACTCCCACCTCCGCTGGTGGAGTAAGAGCGCCGATTTGGGGATTGATTGTTGCGTCCCGACGGGACACGACAAATCGATCCCCGAGAGGTCGATTTCTACCCGCCGATTCAGGCGGGTAGTGTAGACCTAGCCTTAGTAAAGTAAAAATAAAGGTGGAGCCATACCAAAAGTCCCACCTCTATCAGCCCCAAGCTTTGGGGAAATTTTGATCTGAACATTCAAGCCCAGCTCTATATTAAACTTGCATAACTACAAGGAAGCTGGTATGTCAGAGAGACAGTAAAAAATCAGTTAGGAAGCTGTTATTACTACTACAGCTGTTCCTTGGGCTCATGTTTCCTCTCTGTCAACAGGGGTTTCCAAACAGCATTGCTGATTGTCTGATGAGGGGACCTAACAAAGATGTCAATGGCTGGAAATAGTCTGGGGCAGATATTAGCAAAATATAGGTTAAACATTTAGGAACAGCTCTTCAAGGCACAGCTCTTCAAAGGTATTTAGGTACCCAACAATAGGAGTTAGGCATCTAAATACTTTGAGGATATGGGTCCAAGTTGATTGCTGAAATTTGGTCAGCTCTAGTCATCCATTTTAGAGGAAAGGCTAGTCAGTCTCTTGCTAGATTCCTGCTAGGACTGCCTACTTTGCAAATTCCTTTTGCTGTTTGCAAGGTATACAATACAATCACCTGATTGTGAATTAATTTCTGGCATTTGGAGGGCATGGGAGAAGAGGTGATATACTACAGAGCAAGCTGTTCATCACAGGAAATAAATTTTCCCTTTAGATAAGTTTTGGTTGTCTTCCACAGAAAGAGAAAGAGCTACAATTCTTCCTTCAGGCGGGACAGAAATAAAGGACCTGAGTCAATAGTGTAAATAGGAGTGAATCCACTAAAGTCAATGGAGTAAAACTGACATGGGAGAAAAATACAGCCCAAAGAGACCATAACAGATTATGAAAAGTTTTGGGTTAATGTAGACCACATTTTAATACAGAGCTTGTCTCTGGATCAGGTCTACTCCCCATTGGTGATTGCAGAACATCTTTGTGGGAACTATAGCAATTGCTTACAAGGAAAAGTAGTATTTTTATTATAGTAGCTGACTTTTAATGCAACTGAGCAGCTGGAAGTAAGAGAGAGGGAGTGCCGTGTGATCAGCCAGCCCTTCATGGACCACCAAAGGTCCATCAACCACAGTATGGCAACCTTTGCTCTATAAGAAATGTTTCAATGAAATGTTCTTTAGCTAGGTACCTACCACTCAGGGATTCAGAGTAATTACAGATGGAAAAAAATTGTTAGGTAATTTAGGCCTGGCCTACACTACAGGTAGGTCCACATAAGGCAGCTTATGTTGATCTAATTCTGTAAGCGTCTACACTGCAACATTGCTTCTGGCATGTAAATCATCCATTACACTGACCTACCACCACCACCTCCACGAGAGGTGCAGTGCTTAGGTCAGTGTAGTCGGGGGGATGAAGTGTCTGTGTAGACACTGTGTTTACTTACATCGCCTGTTGGCTGTCAGCCCTGCATGGGACTCACAGCTGGGGACTAGCCACCGGAGCCCCGAGCTGGCAGCCTCGTGTGGGGCTCATAGCTCAGGCTGTCAGTCTCCCACCATCCCCAGTGCCCCACTTAAGTCAGTGCAAGCGCTCCTAGCGAGGACGCGCACCACCGGCAGAAGGAGGGTAGCGTGGACATGAGAAAAAGCAGCAATTACTGCGGTGGTTGTACATCAACCCAATTTAGGTCAATTTAATTTTAGACAAGGTCTTAGTCCTCACCAGTGAAATATTGTAAAGATGCAAATTGGAAGTCCAAAGGCATAAGGGCATGGCCTGAGAATGCACTGGTATCAATGTTAGCATTAACAGTGCAGTTAATTAAGTTGAGAGAAAAAATTCTAAGGCAGTTAGGCTAATTAGGTGGCAATTGCCAAATGGGCCTGTACCAATAATAAGTGCCAGTAGAGCAAAGGATCTGCAAAGGTTTAAGCTATGTCTACACTGCAGACCTTACAGCGGCACAGTGTACCGCTGCAGCTGAACCACTGTAATGTGTCCCGTATAGCTGTTCTATGCTGGTGGGAGGGAGCTCTCCTGCCGGCAAAATTAAACCACCCACAATGAGCAATGGTAGCTATGTTGGTGGGAGCATCTCCTAGAGACGTAGCGCTGCCCACACTGACACTTTTGTCGGTGAAACTTATGTTGCTTGGGGGTATGGTTTTTTCACACCCCTCACAGACAAAAGTTTTACTGACAAAAGTACTAGTGTAGACATAGCCTTATATACTTGCAGTAACAAATGTTGGCATCAAAAGCTTCTCTCTGAACAAAAGAGAACTGGAAGAACTCAGGAGAATCCTTGATGGAGCCATACATCATCACCATAATAATACTTAGCACTTACATAGCTTTTTATATTCCAAGATCACAAAGCTCTTTACAAAAGAGGGTAAGTTTTATCTGTAATTTACAGTTAGATTGTTAACTGTTTCCAACTTCTTGGAATAGTCCGTGTTAGAGAGATTCAAAATAAATCAAAATGTTGGTTTTCTTAACCACCCCAGTGACTATACACATATATATTGATCATATGTAAGAGAGAAAAACTGAAGCATTGGAGTACTGTTTATAGTGAAAATGACTGTCTCCTGAGTTGAAAAAAACTCATCAAGGGTGGAATATAATGTTTAAGGCAAAACTGCAAATGATACCCTTTGAAATATATATATTTACCTAAATGTAGATGGCATCAGTTATCCTTTGCTATGGCTTAAATTCAGCTCAAAATGTAGCACCAGCAGTAAGAGGGACAAGCAACTTGAATAAGTGAAAATATTTCTGGTTTTTACACTGTTTCTCACATTTGAGTCCCCCCAGCCCCCCCCCCCACACTGAATATTCTGGCCACCCCTTCAGAGCTCAAAGCTCAGTTCTACTCTGAAAAGTAACTAATCAGTGCAAAAGATCTGCTCCCTCTTTGCATTTAGAGACGATTCTGATTACAGTAGTAAGAAGTAAATTTTACTGCTTTAGTCCCAGCACAGCCAACCACACCCTTAAGAGTTCAATCTGAATTCTATCCCTTCTTTTGCATCATCAACAGAACTGGTTTCTAAATTCCAGTGATTATACTGCAGCAAGGCAATTGAAGCCTTTGAATGTTTTCATTAACCATGCAAATGTCCTATCAATTTTTTAAAAACCATGCCAAGCACTCAGCCTCAACATCTTGTGGTAATGAGTTCCACACTTAATTATGTGTTGGATTAAACTAATTCCCTTTCTCTGTTTTAAATTCTTGCCTTTTAACTTCATTGGGTGCCCACTTCTTGTATTATGAGACAGCATAGATAGTAGTACCTGATTTACCTCCTCTAGACCATTCATCGTCACATGCTCCCATCCATCTCTCCCCTCTGAATACAGTATTCATAGTCTTAGCTCTCTCCCCTCATCTGAAAATCTTTTCATGCATCCAATCATCTTTGTTACCAGTCTTTAGATCTTTCCATTTCTGTTATAGATTTTTTGATATTTGATGTACAGAACTGGTGATAGTATTCTGGAGGACTGTTTATTACAGATTTATATATGGACATAATATTTTCAGAATTCTCTCTCAATCCTTATGTATCCCTACATTTTGTTTGCTTTTTTCACCACCACTATGAATTGAGGAGATGTTTTACTTAGCTGCCCACAAATAATGCCAAGGTTTTTTCCCCCTCCGAATGGTGATGGCTAACCGAGAACCCAACAGTTCACCGTATTCCTTTTAATGTGCATTATCTTTCATTCGCTAATACTCAGTTTCATGTGCCACATTGCATAGATTTGCTATATGTTTTGAAGTTCTCTAGTCTTGAAGAAACTAGATAATATTCCCTGTATCTTTATATCTTCTGAAAACTTCGTCACCTCACTGTTCACTCCTTTTTCAGATAATTAATGACTATATTTAGTACCCAACATTCTGGAGGTCACCCCACTGTGCTATATTGAAAACGGTCTATTTATTCCTACTCTCAGCCAGCTGTCTCTTAGCCAGTTTATAATCCATGACAGACCACTTCCTCTCATCACTGCTTAGTTTCCTTAATAGCTTCTTGAGATGGACTTTGTCAGAGGGTTTTTGAAAGCTGAGGCATGCTGTTTCAGTGATTCTCCCTTTGTCAACAAAATAGTAGCTAGGTCAAAGAATGCTAGTAGATTGGAGAGGCAAAATTTTCTTTTACAGAAGCTAAATAATCTTAACTGCGCATATTCATCTAGCTGTTTTAAACTTCTCTCTTTATCAACAAGTTTGTTTGGAATGATAATTAATGAACGAAGGCTCACTGGTCCATACTTACCAGGATCCTCTATGGCTTGTATAAAGATCAATATGAAAGAGCAACAGAAGAGCTGTTGTATTATGTGAAAATCTCAAATAGAGGGTCCTTTTTCCCTATACATTCTGCAGCATCAGAAGGACTCTGCTGAAGTCTCTCTGTTAAGATCTGTCACAGGGTTTACTACTCACTTTTTGGCACCTCCTTGTGGCCACATCTGGTGATTGGCTCTCAACCAGTCTGACACTCCCTCCTTTGTTTGCTCACCACAGGGTGTGTGTCTATCTCTGGACTCAGTTGCTCCCTCTTTGTGGCTAGGCCCTCTGGACAGATCACTACAATTTTCTCCTTTCAGGGTATCAAAGTCCCATTGGACGATCTGTTTCAGGCTGCCCTCTGCTCCCCAGTGGCTGGTAGGGGAACCCAGTCCCACCCACTACTCTAGGTTCCAGCCCAGGGACCCTATGCCTAGGAACCATGGTCTACACAATCTCAGATCCTGTTGCTGTTTCCTCAGCCTCCTTCCTCCTTTTCCTATCTTCTGGCCCCCTGGGTTGCCACTAAAGCTTCTTCTGCTCCACATGACTTCTTCACCCCCTCTCAGGTTCTTGCCAGAGTCTGTAGTCCCAGGCAGGATTCCAGGGCTTATTCCCTGCTAGGATCCCTCCTTGTCTCTTGCCAACTCCCCTTCTCTCTCGGGAGTGACTTCAAAGTTCCTTCCTACAGCCCCTCTTGCTCCCTACTTCCTGATTTTCTATTAGCTCAGCCTGCCCCTGCCCAGCTGGGCTTCATCATCAGTCAGAGCTTATCAGCCCTGACCCATCTCCAGGTGCAGCCTGTTGCAGGGTTAACTGGCCCTTTTTACATCCTCAGGCCTTGTGTGCAGGTAGACACCCAATCACAGAATCTTATCCATAGCTCACTGAAGATGCATATTGACTTCAATAGGCTTTGGATCTAGTACACAGCAGGTCAAGTTATCCTGTTAATCAGCTTCCAACACCCAAAATTACTGGCTAGCTAGAACAGTACAACATTTTTAGGGCACATGACTCCATCAGTCAATTGGATTGTATTTGACTATTAAACCTTATTAGCTATATACACTTTAAATGTGAAAAGGAAAATGTAAAGTCAGGCCAATTAATTCTCTTTGCAGCTACAAAGAATGTGATAATGAAAACTATACAAAGCTTGCAGTAGGAGGATAGCAAAGCAGTCTCTAGAGCTTATACATTTGAAACAATTATAATGCCAAGTAACAGTTGTAGAGGCTAAATCTCTGTTCGTTCCAAACTCTATTAGCCCTATATCCTTTAAGCATGCAAAGGAAAAGGTAAAGTCGTGTGAAGTGATTTTGCCTGCAGCTTCAATTAATATGATAATGAAGGAGTATACACAGGACGGGAGAGTAAAGTAGTCTGTAGGAATGGCCTACACTGATGAAATAATGACAAAAAACCCATAGCAATGCAAGTTAAATCACAGATAGTTCCAATTAGAGGAGTTAATCAAGCAGGCCAGGATGATGTTCAAAGAAGCAAAATGTGGGTATCTGATAGTGCTGAATGGAAAATGTGAGCATGGAATACTAGCTGAACATCTAAAGGGGAGACCCATCAAACTTGTGAGACTCCTTAGTTGGGAAAGTCTCCCATTAAGACGATGACTGGTAGAGTGAACATCAAAGAGCTGAAAATACAATGAAAGTAAGGATAAGAACTGATGGAAAAACAGGAGCTGTCACACTGGTACCAAGCATTCTCAATGAAAGCAATTCATCTCTGTGATGAGGTACAATGTCTGGGCATCACTTACAACTCAGAAATAGGACTCAAGACGAGCATAATCCTTCGTCCAAAGTGAGCTGCTGTCCTTGAAGTGATTGCTGTTAGTGATAAATGGAGTGCTAAGTTGTGATCTGCAACAGAGCAGAGAGAAAATGGTGCAAAATACAGGTTTCCTTGCACTTGGGGTTGTATAAAAATCCTGCAGACTAAAGCTCCAGATCATGCAAGGTATAGGCAAGGTTAAAACAGCAGGAGAGCCAAAGGATGAAAGATGAACAGAGGTAATGTTATTACTACAACTGAGGAGTAGTAAATGAGGGCTATTTGTGGAGCTAAAAGTAGCTAAAGAAAATGGGATGCAGTTGTCACATTTAATACAAGGAGAAAAGAACTGCACTGCAGAGAGAGAGCAATGGGATAAGGCTCATGAGACCATGAGAGAGAGAGTCTCAGATGAGGGCAGGAAAACTCACATGACCTGACAGCATAGATGAAGGAACACAATTGTAAACAGAGCTTTTGGGAAGGAAAGTCTCTTGAAAATAGCTATACAAATGGAGACAGAGACTGAATCTTCTGAGTTGTTCCAGGGTGCTCAGTGCAAGGGCACTGTGATAAGGAGACATCTTTGGAGATGGCCCATCTTCCTCCCCTTCCTTTCATGCCCTTATTCTTTGAGAAATGCCATGACCAACATAAAGAAAGTTTAACTCTTGACCTAATCAGTGCTGCACAGAATAGCACTTCAGGGTATTTTCTGCAGATATGTTAGTAAGATTTTTTCCCCCACTGACTCTTTGTTTCTGTCACAGTGAAAGAGCTTTTCATGAATGCAAACAGCATTTACAAGACATTTCCTGCTAGAAATACAGGAGACATGACCTCACAAAAGGCTTGTACAGACTTCAAAGACTTGAATAATTACATTTGAACATAAGATGTCAGATTTTACTCACACAACTCTTTTTTGACATCTTCTTGTGGGGTAGGTGCACCCTATCATGGGGTGTTGGATTCTGAGGGTTATCCAAATGGGTATTTGACAGCCCAAGTGGCCAGGGTCTATGTAGTGGCTCTGCAGCCCAGGGTAGTATGTCCCAATGGCCAGAGTCACTAAGGCTGTTCTTCTGTGGCAAAGTTCACCCCTCCAGATGTTAGCTGCCTCTGGTGGCGAAGTAGGGGGGACCTGTGCCCACCCTTCTCCATTGGGTCCTGACCCAGGGCCCTAGGGAACTGGTACTTCTATGATCAGTTTCCGTCACCCATAACTACAGTCCCATTCCCTGGGCTACTTTCTTCTTTCCAATGCTGGTAGTCTAGCAGCCTCTGTTGTCTCTCCTCCATTGGAATCAGTGGTTGGTCTGCTGGAGTCTCAGCCCAGGGGGCTTCTGTAGCCTGGCGCTCCAGTAGCTTCCCAGCAGAAGCCCGCAACACATGTCTGCTCTCATTGGTGGCCAGCCCAGACTGAACTGAGCTACTCTCTTTTATCCTCTGCTTCTAGTTGGAGCATGCCCAGCAGGGATGATGGGGTGTGGCTTCCTTTGCCACCACATGCAGTTAACACCTGCTGAACCAGTGTGGGTAGGTACATCCCATCACACATTTCATGTCATTTTGCATAGAGGGGAAAACCCACAAAAATTGACAACACAGCAATAACTTTGAACAGAAAATAGCCTTTAATGGGTATGTTTGCAAATATCAGACTTAAAGGTATCACATATGCGTTTAAATGTTTGCAGTGTTATTGTAGCTGTGTTGTTCTCAGGATATTAGTGAGATAAGGTGGGCTGGGTAATATCTTTTATTGGCCCAATTTCTATTGGTGAAAGAGACAAGCTTTCGAGCTTACACTGAGCTCTTCTTCAGGTCTGGGAAAGGTACCCAGAGTGTCACAGATGAATACAAGGTGGAACAGATTGTTAAACAAAGAAGTTAACACATGTTGAAAGACACCTTCGAGGTGAAGTGGGCAGCTAACACCTAACCATCATAGGACACAGGAGGGTTAGTGGGTTACGGATTGTTGCAATGAGCCACAAATCCAGTATCTTTATTGAGCCCATGATTTTTAGTGTGTAGCAAAGTTATGAATTTATGCTCTCAGGCTCATCTTTTGAAGATTTGTGCAGGTTTCCTTTGAGGACTGATCAGATATGGAATGATCTTTATGTGAAAGGTATTCACTCATGGGTGACATGCTTTTATCATTTTTCTTTGTGAATTCATTTGAGAGCATAGTGATTAGTTTCACCCACATAGTTGCATTTGATGCACTGGATTAGATACACCACATGTTATGATAGGCATGTGTTGGACCCACAGATCATGAAAGGTGTATTGAGGGGCTATTGATCATTGTAGCAGTGGAGATATGTCTGCAGGTTTCGCATCTGTTGTTCTGGCAGGTAGCAATGCCGTCATGGAAGAAAGAGAGAGATCACTATTGTAATTTGACAGGATACAGGCCTTCAGTTGAGAAAAGACATTTGGGAGCATACTTCTTAAGGTGAAAATACATTGTCCTGGTTGCAAAGAACCTCATTTCCATCAACAGCAAAGAGCTATGTCAAGAGTAAGATGTGCTCTGGCATTCGTACAGAAAGCAAGTATCCTTTTATGAGTTGGTGCACTAGTCACTAGAAAAGCTGGGACAATGACAGAGGTACTAACTATACTAGTATTATTCCTGCCAGCAGCAAGTAGGCATCTAGACTTGGCAACTGAGGCTGCAATGCCAAAAGCTCTTTTCTTTTGGACTCTACAGTAGGGTTGAGAATATACCTTTTTGCCAACTGTATCAACACATCCCAAAGCTTTGAGTTTCCTGAAAGAAGCACACTTGGCATGTGTACCATACACCTCACAACAATTTTCATTATACATGTGGCTTCCACGCTACTTTCAGTTGTTTTTCCTTCTACCCACGTTTGATTAAATGAGATGCGTGCAGGGTCATGTCTGCTCTTTCTTTTATGTTAGAAAATCTCAGTTAACCTTCCCAGATGGGTCAGCAGAGACAAAAAGCCTCTTGGCCAAAATCTGCTGTCAGTTACATCCCTGCAACCCCACTGACTGTAGCCATTAACTGTGGGCATAATTTGGCACTTTGAATTTAAAGCCTCAGATAAATTCTGTCTGAATAATATCCTAGCAGGGGACCTTTTAAATGATCCACTTCATCACGTCTCTCCTCCAGTCATCTGTGTTTTATCCCAAGCTCCCAAACCAACAGCAAAGCAACAGACAGATACAGAGCATTCTAAGTTATGAGGGTTCAAAGCCAATAGTTAACCACCAAAGCTAGTACAATGGCTGGTTTGGGCACTTGGGATCAGTTACAGTTGATGGGATACAATAGATCAGCTTATATAACAGTAGCCTCTGACAGCTAGGGGACAGCTCTTAGTTTCATGGGTTGAGGTCTGTGTTTCTGGTCACAGAGGCACAAATCTCTAATTCTATTACCCCCTCACCCCCACTCCTTGATCTTATATGGTTATGTTTGGCCAGTGCTTACATTTTATGTATGTATATGGCTATGTACTGTTGCAAACAGATGCCTCGTTCAGGTACCAAATGTTCATTTTGTGGATCAAATAGGATTATGCTTCTCTCTTCAGTCAAATTTATAGCACAAGCTCCCTTGAAATGATCTAATCTAACTTGATAAATAAGGCAAAAATAAATGTAGTTTGGTATTAAAAACAAGTTTATTTAAAACATGTTTTTTTCAGAATCTCTCTACATGTGATGTGAACCGTGTAACAATGGAATAATTCCCGTGTTCTCTCTCTACCCCAGCAGAGCTGTGCCTAGCATGCAAAAGAACAGGCTGCCTAAATCCTAATGAAAGGAACAAGTATAAAAATTAACAAATACCGCCAGAAAATTCTAATGAACTAGTTTCATCTCAATAGAATTTCTGATTCATTAGTTAGAAACAACTTTGCTAACTTTGAAACAGAAAATTCTTATTCTTACTAAGAAACCCCTCCCCTAATCTATTTTCTTTAGCAAATGCTAGAAAGGCTCAGGAAGGCTGGAAAACTCTACCATACAGAAAGAATGGGCAGCAAACTGTTTAATGGCTGGGTTGTTGTGCGAATTATTGTCATCTGTGAGAGGAGTATGTTTTCCAGTTTGTCCTTGGCTGCCAAAGCTCTAGAAGTCAGTTCTGCAGGATAATCACACAGCAAATAAAAACCAATTCTCAAAAGTTGTCTTCAGGTATTTTAAGAGACGACCCAGAGCATGAAGTTAAGGTATAGACCTGAACTTCAATGCTCAAGGAGGTTTGAACCTCTTTAATTATTAACCCCCTATTTTAATTCCCCCTAGAAGCAAACAGGGTGGATTATACATTCATGAAGTAACAATATATTTCCTAGATACCAGACTGATTACAAATGCTTATTTCCCCTTTTTTGTACTAAAGGTAAGGTTCTTCAAACTACCAGGTCAAGCTGGAGAAGAGACTTTCTGTTAAAATACAATGGACAAGAGAGACACTGATTTACCTCAGCTGAGGCTGTGGCCCATATCAGCAGCTACAAATTCGTGTCCGTTGCATTTTCATGGTTCTAGATTGTCGCCTTCTCTATAGAGAAGAATTCAACCACAACAATATTTTCCGTAGGATACACATTTTAAAAAAAATTGCAAAGTGAATTTCATTTTTCAATATAACCCAGAAAAATTATAAATATCAACATTCAATGTGTAAATTATGTTGGCCAAGCTGGTAGGCACATCTGGTGCTTTAACATTAACAGCCAATCTGGACTTCATTTCTGATCATATATAAACTTTAATGCAGTCAATCCCAGAGCAGATTTTTCTCTTTGAGGATGTAGTTCTTTGCCCTATGCCAGTACTTCATAAGCATTATCACAGTTTTGAGGTAACTGTACCTCTGGCCACCCTCTGTAGTCTGCTCGAGAAATGCCCTCTCAGGTTACGCCTCTAGCCATCACTTCTCTCTCAGAAGGGACATGTGCCCATGCAACTGTCTGCAGTTGCACTATGATTATCTAAGGAATGTTTTCTCTCCAAAGGCCAGGATCAGGGAATGCCAGCAGTTCTGAGGGACAACCCAGCTCTTCCAAAGCAGAGAACATTTATTTAAGGACAAAATTATAGAGAGAAACCAAGCAGTAACATGATCTACATGTTTCACCATTAGTCCTACAGAGACTTGGGCAAGTTCCAGTCTTTCCAACCCTTCTGCAGGTTTGGGTCCTTCCTTGGACAAAAAGTCATACTCATTCATTGAATTGGTCAGGTCAAGCAGGACCTTTAGACCCCATGTTCTTGTTTTGTCTCCCGCCTCTCTCGGAAACCTATCTTGAAGGAGTATATGCAAACAGTCCCAGGTTTAGGGTCCCAGGGATTGCCGTAATTACTTCCCACTGTTTATAGTTCCCGGAGGGACTGTGGTAACCCTCCCCCATGGTGCAGAATCCTATCCCACAACAATACACATAAACCATAACATTAATACAATTGTCCCCAAAAGTACCGCACCTGGTTGCACTGTCACAAGCATCAGATTCTGGTAAGAGAATTGTACTATTTAGATTGAAAGAGGCAGGAGACATTCTCTTCTTGTCACAACTCCAAGGGATTCTAAATAGTAAAATAACTGAACTCTTTATTCAACTTCTTTACCGGGAAGGAAAAAGAAAGCCAGCCCACACCACTGCACTTTGTCATTTGCTGTCAAAATGACAGGTTGCTGCCTCATGCTAGGAAGTAGCCTAAAAACTTAATGAAGCAGAGAAATTCTTCATCTGTTAAGTATTCCCATCAGAATTTCTGAAAAATTGCATCAATTTGTGTTAAACTAAGGGATAAATTGCTAAGTTATTTTATATACTCGCTGTTGCTCCATGACCACTGGGTGCCAAAGCTAGCAATATTTTTGGATACATGCTGCAGTCCTGTGACACTTTCAGATTCCCACAGGGCTAGTGTAGTGTCAGATGTTACAGAAAGTAGCATGGCATCATTGAAATGCAGTAGATCTTGATAAAACCATTTGTCTGCTTCTGTAGTGAGGAGATTTTATAGGTTAGGCATAGTCCTTCACAGAGAAAAGAAAGCAGCTTTATGCGTGCATGAGAAAGATCATGTCACTAAATAAAAGAAACAATCACCTCTAATCCTTTTCGCCTTTGTGTTGGAGTGGGAAGATATTTCACTCAACTCAGTGTAGCATTGCTGTAAGTATTTCCCATTTTATAAGTGCTATAAGTATTTCCCCCATGGTTTCTTTTGGGCGGGATGTGACTGAATAGGATGTTCATTTTAGGGTCCTTATGACTGTGCATATTGTACCCTAAAATATTGAAGAGGTTAGATAATACATGTGAATGATAGGGGTTAAACACAGTTCTGAAATGGTTTCTTTTCATTGCTATCCTTTTAATAATTTTCCCCTCGTACATTTGGAAAACAATGCTGAGATATAATGTAATCCAGTTTCAGATGATATTTTCGCTTCCAAACTACTGACATGGTCTTGTTAAGATTACGCAGTGATCATAGGATTTAGTATTTCAGGTAGTACTGTCTGCAGGTTACAGAATTATAGACATTTAAAGGATTTTTTTTTTTGTATCCATGATTTAAAAAACAGCAAAAAAGCAACAGTTCAGTGTGGTAAGGACAAAGCCCTACCACTTCCTTGGGCATGGAAGGCCTGATAAGCCGTGAAAGTGGTGCATTTGGGATCAGGTGGGATGAGTAGAACACATGCAGGGTGTCCACAGACCCTAGGTGCTTCCAAGCAGAACTTTACATGGCTTCCTGCTATGGGGGGCCATTGGGTCTGCAGCTATATGGACCTATTAGCTAAACTTTTCAAGGATGCAGCAACTGTAGAAGTTACAATAGCCCTCAAGCTGTAATAGTGGCCTTGTAGTGGCTCTGTTGCCAATAAGTAGCTTCAGAATTGTCCTTACTTTACAGATGAAGAGACAAACAAAGAGCAAGACCATGAAGGAAGTTCTGTGTGGTTAAGAGGCTTTATATTGCTCACAACAGTGTAGAGGGGTTGTGGAAGGGGGGAGAATCCCTCTGATAAGTTCTCTCTCACCTTTTGGCTGAGCTGAACACACTTTTTAAACTTCAGCTTTACAGTTTACCCTTAACTTTCACATGGACAGCAAGTAAGAATGGGAAATAGGGCTTTAAGTACTAACTCATTTATCTAACTAGCACTCCTCTGGTATTTGTCTGATTGTGACTAATTAGCCATGGTTCTATTATGGGACTTCAACCCAATATACCTTCTGTTTCAGATGCAAGAGTAACTCACCCAATATCAATACTCCTCAGAGATAGACACATTGTGGGTTGTCAACAAAAATAGGAGACTGGAAAAATATCCAACAGTAACAGAGGCAAAACAAGAACTTTTCTCACCCCCTCACCCCCAGAAACCAAGCACTCATCTCCAAAACAACAGGAAAGAAAAAGTGTTTTGATGAAAAAGTAGAGAGATGAAGACACTAGGAAGGACTGCTAAGAAAGCAGTGGCCTAGCCTAGCATTCTTGTTGCATATCTAAATAATAATGATGGTTGGCTGAATGAAGACACTGTGCGTAAGTATCAGGAGAAGCTGTGTCTATTAAACAATTTCAGAGCAGAAGAGCTTGGTAAGAGATGGGGCAGTTACTTATCAGGATGGTTTCCAGCTCCAAATAGAAAATCCTACCCAAACAACTCAGAAAGCCCTCTGAAAGCAAAGGTTGTCAGAAAGTGTCCACAATCAGGTTCTTCTGAAGTCAGCTGGTGCCCCGTGCCTAAAAATAAATAAATGAGCTCAAGAAACAGATGTTTTAAAGATATGGAGAGCTTTAAATGCAGAGTCATCCTTGCACAAACTTAAGCTTTCCTGCAGGAAAAGGAGGAGGTGGATTCAGTCAAGGGCCATGTTAAAGGAAATCCTGGTGTGGCAGGATAAATCCCAGTTGTCAGTAATATACCTGCTCCCACTCCCTCAATTTGCTATATGTGTTGTTGGGGAGCAAGGGGCACCTGTAAGTTGATATTTATGCTGTGTAATGAAAAGTTTAAATTAACCCCATTTAAAAAACAACTTAAAACCACTGAGATGCTATTTTAACTGCTTTATGTCATTTATTTTGTCCTCCTGCCTTCAAAAAAACCCCCAACACTTTCGACTTTTCTCACACAGAAACCAATTCTATCAATAACACGTTCTCGCTGGAAAAGTGTCTAATTTATTATATCTATCCATTAGTTGTGAAGAATGTTAAAAGGACAGAAATGCAGAAAGAAAATTTAACTTTAAAAAAAAAAAAGATTGATGTTGCACATGTTTAATAAAAATAATACAAACAAAGCAATATTTTCAGTTTATGCAAATAAAACTTTACTTTAGTTGTTGCAAAGAACAGATTCCCTTTTTTTAAAAGCAGCTTTTTGGCATAGATCAGGTTAACTTCCTCACTGCAGAAGAATTTGCTTCATCCTCCAAAATCAGTAGGCACAAGCCAACCAGAAGTGCATATAAAGTTTGTCCATACAGAAATTCTGTCCATACAGAAATTAGCACTTCCACTTTAAAAACCAACCAACCAACCACCCACAGAGGGCCTGAGATCTTGTTTCAGTTTTACGTAGTTAGGGATGACTTGGTTCCAGGTCTACTTAAGCCAAATCATCAACACTCAGGTTTAAATACTATACTATGATGAGAGCATAACTAGTACCTGACAATCCCAGAGGTTATCTCAATGTCTATGATTACTTCAAGAGAACAGAAGCAGTATCTTTACAATAAGCTGATTCTAAAGTAGCACTTCTAACCCACATATAGGTCCACAAAAGAGCATCCACATTTGTTCTATACAGCTATACGGAGTCTATTCAGTCTACATAGCAAATGAAACTCTCAAATTCAATCACTTCCAAAAGGCTGCAACACCAGTGTATTTCTAGAGATATGGGACTTCTTCCATATAGAATTGAGTGACTTGGGATCTAGGGTAGCTCTAGGGCCATGTCTACACTATAAAATTAAGTTGACCTAACTTATGAGCACTTGTATTGATTGTGCTGTCAGTGTGGGGTGGCTCATAAAAGCCAGTAACAGTTGACATAAGCAATGTAGTGTCTACACTGACACTGCGTCAACCTAACTACATTGACCTTGACTCAATAACTCCAGCTCCACAAGCGGCATAGAGTCAGTGTAGCAGGGCAGTTACGTTGGCAGCAGGGCTGGCTCCAGGCACCAGCTTAACAAGCAGGTGCTTGGGACGGCCAAGGGAGAGGGGCGGCACCTGCGGCAATTTGGGGACGGCAGGTCCCTCAATCACTCTAGAAGAGAAGGACCTGACGCTGAACTGCCGCCGCCGATTGCGGCTTTTTTTTTTTTTTTTTTTGCTTGGGGCGGCAGAAACGACTTAGATATTCATCAACGACTTAGCTATTGGCATAGAAAGTACGCTTATTAAGTTTGCGGATGATACCAAACTGGGAGGGATTGCAACTGCTTTGGAGGACAGGGTCATAATTCAAAATGATCTGGACAAATTGGAGAAATGGTCTGAGTTAAACAGGATGAAGTTTAACAAAGACAAATGCAAAGTCTCCACTTAGGAAGGAAAAATCAGTTTCACACATACAGAATGGGAAGAGACTGTCTAGGAAGGAGTACGGCAGAAAGGGATCTAGGGGTTATAGTTGACCACAAGCTAAATATGAGTCAACAGTGTGATGCTGTTGCAAAAAAAGCAAACATGATTCTGGGATGTATTAATAGGTGTGTTGTGAGCAAGACACGAGAAGTCATTCTTCCGCTCTACTCTGCTCTGGTTAGGCCTCAGCTGGAGTATTGTGTCCAGTTCTGGGCGCCGCATTTTAAAAAAGATGTGGAGAAATTGGAAAGGGTCCAGAGAAGAGCAACAAGAATGATTAAAGGTCTTGAGAACATGACCTATGAAGGAAGACTGAAAGAATTGGGTTTGTTTAGTTTGGAGAAGAGAAGACTGAGAGGGGACATGATAGCAGTTTTCAGGTATCTAAAAGGGTGTCATAAGGAGGAGGGAGAAAACTTGTTCACCTTAGCCTCTAAGGATAGAACCAGAAGCAATGGGTTTAAACTGCAGCAAGGGAGGTCTAGGTTGGACATTAGGAAAAAGTTCCTAACTGTCAGGGTGGTTAAACACTGGAATAAATTGCCTAGGGAGGTTGTGGAATCTCCATCTCTGGAGATATTTAAGAGTAGGTTAGATAAATGTCTATCAGGGATGGTCTAGACAGTATTTGGTCCTGCCATGCGGGCAGGGGACTGGACTCGATGACCTCTTGAGGTCCCTTCCAGTCCTAGAATCTATGAATCTATGAAAATGCTGGAGCCGGCCCTGGTCGGCAGGAGCGAAATTTAAGCGTAGACACTTCCATAGTTTGGTAGATGTAAACTGCCTTGCATTGACCAAACTCTGTAGTGTAGACCAGACATAAGAAACCATTACTTCTGAGTGTCCAATTAATCTCATTGACTGGTGTGACTAGGTATGATTGATTAAAAATCAGAATCAAGATCTTGCTTCAGAAATAGATCGATCCTCATCAAGATGATTGTCTTCCAGAAATGATGCATGTGGGAACACTTTACGGTGAGCAGGTGCCTTTAAAAGCAGACAAACACCTCATATTGGGTAGAGTCAACAATTCATTCCCTTCCTGAGCTTTGGCAGGAACACCACCACAAAATTTCAGCTCAGATCTTCTGAGTTGGATAGGCTACTGCTCCCAGTAATTGTTGCGTTCGCATCCTCCCATTTTTCTCCCCAAAGTCTTTTCTGTTAAGGACCCCAAAAGGGAATGGTGGGTGGACTAGCTCATCCTCTCATTATTTTGTTCACCAATTAGGCCTAATTTCTGACACAACAATTTTGGTCAATTGATTTCCAGTCCCATGCTTTTCTTGTTTGCCAGGCATGATATTAACACAGTCCTTGAATGATGTTAGTAGGCCTTTCTATTTAGATTCGTTCAGTATCTGTCTCCCTTTTGCACCTTTTCCCATCAACATTTATTGTTATGGGTTATTGTGACATTTGATTATTTTTATCCACTTTCCCAGTTAGGCTTAGACATGGGTAGGACTACGATGCTTAAATTATCACTATATGGGGAAGGTACCTACCAGCAATATGGATGACCCTTCCTTCTTCCATATCTCAGAAGAACTGTATGTGTAGGAGCTGACTCCTTGCCCCGGTGCAAGGAAAGTCCACTAAAGGATCATGGGCTTGATTCCTACCTAAGGAAGTTAATGTGAGTCCATCCATCAACTTCAGTGGGCTTTGGATCAGGCCCCATTTGGGGACATAATTTCTGCTCGTTACCTGTATAACTACATCGATAGACTCACAGACTTTAAGGCCAGAAGGTACCATTAGGATCATCTAGTCTGATCTCCTGCACATTGCAGGCCACAGAACTTCACCCCCACATACCTGTAATAGGCCAATAACCCCTGGCTGAGTTAGTGAAGTCCTCAAATCTTGATTTAAAGACTAAGTTACAGAGAATCCCCCATTGACTCTAGTTCAAACCAGAAAGTGGCCCATGCCCCACACCGCAGAGGAAGGTGACCCCCTAACCCCATGGTTTCTTCCATTGTGACCTGGGAGAAAACTCCTTCTTGACCCCAAATATGGTGATCAGTTAGACTCTGAGCATGTAGGTGAGACCCACCAGACACCTGGGAAAGAATTCTCTGTAGTAACTTAGGGCTCGTCTTCACTACCGGGGTAAGTCGACCTAAGTTATGCTACTCCAGCTACGTGAATAACATAGCTGGAGTCGACGTGAATAACCTAGATTAGGTTGACTTACCCTGGTGTCTTCACTGCGCTGCATTGATGGGAGACGCTCTCCGGTCAATTTACCTTAATCTTCTCGGGGAGCTGGAGTATCGGGGTCGACCGGAGAGCGCTCACCCGTTGATTTAGTGGGTCTTCACTAGATCCGCTAAATCGACACCCACTGCATCGATTGCAGCAGTGTCAATCTCCCCGTAGTGAAGACCAGCTGTTAGAGCCCTCTCCATCTATTATCCCATCTACAGCCATAAGAGATACATTTCCAGGTCATATTTTCCTTAAGAAAAATCTTACAGAATCACTAAGAACCAGAACATAAAATGTATTCATTTCTCCATCCCCACCTTTTTTAAAATTAGTTTTTAATTTTTAAGCTACCATTGCAATAGAACATAAGAAGTGCACAGAGCAGTGGTCAAACCTTATCCATGGTAATACTGTGCAAAACATTTTACTCCAAGTGCGTTTGTATATCTTTGAATCTTAATACATAAAAATCCATTATTTTAAATTGTTTAATGAAAATCTTGGCCTTAAAGACTCGATAGGTCAAAACAAGATCTCAGATCACTAATATACTCCTGGTGGGGGACACTCCCTAATAACTGAGCGGCTTCTTTTTGCCTGCTTCAGTTTTGTGGTTAATTTAATGAGGTTTCTATAATTGAATCGAATAGAAGTTGTACTGAAAGTTTACAAGTTTATCTGCAAAAAATTCTGTGGTTTCCCCTCAAATGACAGAATTTTGTGGAACATTAAATGAGCCTTTCATTTTTTATTTTGCAGCCCAAACGCTGTCACAGGGGCTGTCTATGCTACAAAGTTAAGTTGATTTAAGTTATGTCAACAATCATCAATTACTAGGAGGAAGCACGGGAGAAACAGCGACTCAGAGGTACGCTGCTATATTACAACGGGCTTATCTACCTGGGGAGTTATTCAGGAATAGCTATTCTTGATTAACTTCCTGAGGTGGATCCTCTTGTTCTGAAATAAAAGTGCCTTATTCCAAATAACTTAAAACCATTCTGGTAATGGATTAATCTGATTTAGAATAAAGCATTCTTATTCTGGAATAAGAGTGTCCATGTAGGAACTTAATTTGGCCCTGGTCTACACTACGAATTTAGGTCGAATTTAGCAGCTTTAGATCAATTTAACCCTGCACCCGTCCACACAACAAAGCCATTTTTGTCGACTTAAAGGGCTCTTAAAATGGATTTCTTTACTCCTCCCCGATGGTCGTATTGTACCGTCTGCAGGGCAAGGCAAAGAGCTGCTGCAGTGTAGCACTGCAGTACCGCGTCTGCCAGCAGCACCCAGGAGATGTACGGTGACAGTGAGCTGAGCGGGCTCCATGCTTGCCGTGGTATCTCGTCTGCATGGGTTACCCACGAAAAAAAGGCGAGAAATTATTTTTTTGCCATTGCTTTCACAGGGGTTTGGGGGGACTGACGACATGTACCCAGAACCACCTGCGACAATGTTTTTGCCCCCATCAGGCATTGGGAGCTCAACCCAGAATTCCAATGGGCGGCGGAGACTGCGGGAACTGTGGGATAGCTACCACAGTGCAACACTCCGAAAGTCGATGCTAGCCTCAGTACTGTGGACACACTCCGCCGACTTAATGGTCTTAAGTGGGGACACACACAATCGACTGTATCAAATTGATTTATAAAAAAATCGACGTATTAAATCGATGTAATTTCATAGTGTAGACATACCCTAAGAATAGGTATTCTGCTTTAAATTCACATCCTACCTTAATCTGAATTAGCCTTCCTGTGTGGACAAGCTCAATAGTTCAGAGCTGCTTCTGGGGTAGTTCACCTTAGGCCATGTCTACTCTATAAAGTTAAGTTGATTTCATGTAAGTCGACATCGAGCCTCCAATTTAAGCAAGTCGATCCTGCGTGTCCACACTACGCTCATTGAATCGGCAGAGTGCATCCTCACTAGCAGGACTTGCATTGATGCACGGAGCACTGCACTGTAGGTATCTATCCCACAGTGCATGTAGCTGAGTGGAATTTTGGGTTGGGCTTGCAATGACTTATGGGACCAAAACATTGGTTATGGGAACATGGCGTTCGCCTCCGATGATGCACTTACCTCCCTCCCTGAACTCAATGGCAAACAAACCAAGCCTTTTTCATGCCTTTTTTTGTGAGCCTGGGTTTACCCACATGGACGCCATAGCACAATTAGCATGGATCCCGCTCAGCTGTACACTGTTGTTGTGATCATTACAAACATTTTGTGCCTAATTCTGCAGTATTTACACAGCCGATGCAGGAGCCGCCGCACGGAACAATGTGATGTCATGCAAACAGTCCTGCTGGAAGACAGAGCGGAGCAATCTTCAGTTGCTGGCAACAATCACGCATCACCTTGACACAGTTTAGCACCATTTCTGGGCCCGGGAAACAAGCCCTGACCGGTGGGACCACATCGTTATGCAGCTAAGGGATGACGAGCCATGGCTGTAGAACTTTCAAATGCATAAGGCAACTTTCCAGGAACAGTGTGAAGAGCTTTCCCCAGCCCTGAAGTGCAACAATACTAAAATGAAAGCTTCTTTGACAGTGGAGAAGTGAGTGGCGATAGCGCTGTAGAAGGTTGCAACCCCAGACTACTACCGGTCAGTGGGGCATCAATTTGGAGTGGGTAAATCTACCATGGGATCCAAGTTTGCAGGGCCATCAACAGACTTCTTCTAAGAAGAGTAGTGACTTTGGGAAATGTGCAGGACATAGTTAATGGTTTTGCTGCGATGGGGGTCCCTAACTGCGGTGGGGTGATAGATGGAATGCATATCCCTATCTTGACGCCAGACCACCTTGCCAAAGAGTATATACATGAAAGGGGGTAGTTCTCAATGGTGTTGCAAGTTCTGGTGGATCACAGGGGCTGTTTCACCGACATCAACCTGGGATGGTCGGGAAAGGAGCATGACACGCGGGAACACAGATCTGTTTAGGAACACAGGTCTGTTCTGAAAACTGCAAGCAGGACTTTCTTTCGGACTGCATAATAACCGTTGGTGATGTTGAAATGCCAATTGTGATCCTGGGAGACCCAGCCTACTCCTTGCTCCCATGGCTCACGAAGCCGTATACAGGCAGCTTGGACAGCAGTAAGGACCAGTTCAACCATAGGCTAAGCAAGTGCAGAATGGTGGTGGAATGTGCCTTCAGATGTTTAAAAGGTGACTGGCATTGTTTGCTTACTAGGTTAGACCTCAGTGAAAGCAATATCCCAATTGTTATTGCTGCCTGCTGTGTGTTCCATAATATCTGTGAAGTAAAGGGAGAAAAGTTTCCACCGGGGTGGGGGTTTGAGGCAGATCACCTGGCAGCCAATTTTGAGCAGCCAGACACCAGGGAAATAAGAAGAGCGCATCAAGGGGCTGTGTGTTTCTGTGAGGCTTTGAAAACCAGTTTCAGCAATGAGCCAGAGTAAGGTGACACTTATCTGTGTTGTTCCTTACCAAACTGTCTCCACCAGTGCATTTTCTCCTCTGTAAACTCCACCTCCACCAAACTCTGTGTGTTGAATGAATAAAGAGCCTTTTCTCCTCAATCCGTTAAGCTTTATTATGCACACAGACAGCAAAGGAAAGTAAGATAACCTGGGCAAAAGGGCTGATAACATTGTGGGAGGAGAAACAAGGAAAGCTTGTTCACAGATGCACTACAATAACAACCCAAGGTGTGGGAATGGGTGCCTTCTGGTCCTTGTACCCTCCCCTGGCATTGAGTGCAAGGGATACCGAACTCCCTGCCCCCCACCCCCATAGGACATTTGGGGAAGGAGAATGTAGAACTGGGCAATGATGACAGCAGGTTCAGCATAGGCTGCAGAGGGACTAGCATCCAGCTGCCTTTCTTAAACCTCAGCCAGACGCCTCAACATGTCTGATTGCTTATTCAAAATCTGCATCTCTTCCTACATGGCACGCTCTTGTTCCCTGCAAGCTCTCCTGTCCTCCCTGTCCATGTCCAGCTTCTCAGACAGTGTAATCCTCCATGCTCTGAGCTTGATCTTGTCACTCTCAGAGGCACACATTAACTCATTGAACATGTCCTCCTGAGTCTTCTTTTTCCACCTTCTAATCTGGGAAAGTCTCTGTCTCGGTGTGGAGGATGTGCCAACAGGCAAGGAATGCAGCTGCAAGGAATGCAAAGCACAAGGGTAGCATCGTCAGTGCATACATTGTTTCTGCTGCAAGGTTATTTATTTATTTATTTTTTTAAATAAAAAATCCACCCCTCAATACACTTCACTGCAAGCCACAACATAATCACAACCACTGGCGATTGCAAGAGTCGGTTTACTGCTCCAGCCATGGTAAGGCCATGAGGCACGGGCCAGAGGCCTTGTGCTGCTGCTTTTGTGAAGATATCCTTGGGATCACAAGTTGGAACTTGAGAAAAGCCCTCTTTCCCCTAACAACCTGGATGGTGCTTGAGGACAGACACCAGTGTAAAGCCCCCCAAATAGTTTTTTTTTTTTTTTTTTTTTTTTTACAAAAGCAGCACTGAGTTGGGGAGGAAGGGAGACAAACAGGAAGCCGCCACCTCCTTTTTTTTTTTTTTTCCAATGCTGCTTACAATACATGGTGATCCCTTCCAACCACAACCATGGCACATTTGGGAAAGCGTGACTGTATGACCCAGATCTCACCAAACAGGGCAGATTACTTGTTAAACTGTTTGCGGTTTAAGGGCTAGCATTCAAAACTTCCCCCATTTCCCCTAGGTGACCCTATGAGATATTACTCTCCTGAAGGTAGCGGAGGTGGCAAGGGAGCAGGTGATGCAAGCCTCTGGGTACAGACCTGATCCTTATGCTGCAATGCTGTGTGCTGCAATGATGCCAGCAGAGTTAATACTGGAGTGGCGCAGGAAAGTATCCTACTGTGGTGGACGAAATAAGGCAGCCCTTTCCAGAAACCTTCTGCAAAGGATTGCAGAGTACCTCCATGAAAGCTTCCTAGCGATCTCCATGGAGGATTCCTGGGCCATCACTGTGCACATAAACTGTCTTTTTCAGAGATCACCCTCTGCATAGCTAGAGTGGCCACCGATACCCACTACACCTACTTTTTTGTTCAGATTAAACATAAAAAATAGCAGCATGTAACTCCTACAGTCTGATTGGAAATGTGTCCTCATGAGAGGAGCCTTCTCCAGCATCACGCACTGCTGCCAACTGGTCCTGTGAAGGGATGGGTTCCAGGGTTAAAAAACAAACATTCTTGTCTGTCAGGGAGAATGGATCCCCTGCCTCACATTCTCCTCAACAATGTCCTCCTCGTTGTTGCTCGAGGTCGCCTGGGGATCCTGGGAGATATCCACGGAGCGTTTTGGGGTGATGGTGGGGTTGCTGCCGAGAATTGCATGCAGCTCCTCATAAAAGCGGTATGTCTGTGGGGTAGAACCAGAATGACTGTTCACCTCCCTTGTCTTCTGGTACACTTTACTTTCACACGGCACAGCTGCATGTTCCTGGTGTAGCCCTTCTCCCCCAGGCCCCACAGAATCTTGGCATAGAGGTCGGTATTTCTTCTGTTGGATCGGAGCTCTGCCTGCACGGACTCTTCTTCCCACATAGCAATAAGATCCACCATCTCCTGTGTACTCCATGCTGGAGCGCGTTTGTGGCCTTGAGCCTCCATGATCAGCTTTGCTGATGAGCTCTCCATGCTGATCAAACAGGAAATGAAAATACTAAAGTTCCTGTGGCTTTAACAGGGGAGCAGCTGTTTCCTGTGTACCGGCTGACATGCAGTGGAGTTGAAAGTACTCTCCACGGCGGTCACAGCAGAGCACTGTGGGACATCTCCTGAGGCCAATTCATTCGAATTACACAATACAGTGGCTACACTATCTCCCATGACGACTCATGGATGTCAAATCAAGAGCTACGCCTCTCGCGGAGGTGGAGCACAGAAGTCAACTTTACAGGCCACTTAGGTCAGCAGAAGAGACTCAGTAGTGTAGACACATACATTATTAGATTGACTTAACACGGCTTATGTCGACCTAAGTTTGTAGTGTAGACCAGGCCTTACACCCTGCCTCTCTCTCAGCATTGTACCTAACCTCACACTCTAGACCATAGTAATTAATTAGCATACTTTGAATTTTAAAAATAAACAAATGTTGTTTTGGTAGGCTAACAACATTAAAGGCCAAATTCTGCACTCAGATGTGTGCACAGCTATAACAAAAGCCAATGAAAAACACAGATATAAGAACAGATTTTGCTCTAAAGATTCTAGAATGAAGTTTTAATAACTAGAAGTGGGTGTTTCTGGGCTATCCAAAACTAGAAAATAACAGTGATTTCTACTTTTTGGAAGGGGGAAAAAAAAATCGGAGGAACATGTTTTTGTTCTAGAAAGTCAAAAGTTAGTTCCAGCATGGTTAGTATGGACGTTTAGGCAGTCTGGAACCAAACTTCTTCATCTATTTAACCGTTCAGCCTAGAACAGGGGTTTTCAAACTTCATTGCACCGTGATCCGCTTCTGACAACAAAAGTTACCACATAATCCCAGGAGGGGGGAACTAAGCCTGAGCCTGCCTGAGCCACATGGGGGTCAAAGCCAAACCCCGAGCCCCGCCACCCCCGGTGGGGGGGGACAGGGGGCAAAGCCCTTCAGCCCCAGGTGGGGGGCCTGTAGCTTGACCCTTGCCACATTGGGTTTCGGCCACGGGTGGTGGGGCTTGGGGTCCAGGTCCGAGCAAATCTAACACCAGCCCTGGCAAGCCCGACCCACAGTTTGAGAACTGCTGGCTTAGAAGATAAGAAATGGCAGCTCAAATACTGTGCAAGTGCACGTGTTAAAGCTATAACTGAACCCAGCTCTCATTGCCTTGTTTAAATGCCAGTGCTGGGGTATACATGTGTTCTGGACATCAGGACAAGGTGAATCCAACCAAAGTGGAAACCATTTTCTGGTTGTGACAATTTGGGGACTCTGTGCCTCAGTGCAGATGTGGAATCAGCCACCTTCTGTCAGGGCTGTAGTGTAGGTGAAAACATCTTGGGACAATGTGTTGGCTGAAGCCTGGGGAAACCAGTTTGACCAAGTTGCTCTGCAAGGGGCTGGAAAAGTGGAGACTGGAAAATTCTCAGCAGCAGAACAAAAAGTAATCCCCATTCCCTCCACCGCCCCCCCAAAAAAACCTAACCCAACCTGTGTGGTGATAGTGGGATATATAAACTCGAAGGAGACACATACAGAGATATACAGGAAGCTTTGGGCAGGAGAGAATGGCATGCTTTCGTACACAGGGGTGTTCTGTTTAACAGTGGGACCAGCCAAAGGCAAAGGAAGCTAGCTGCAGGAGAAAGGGTGAGGCCATGATTCTGAGAAGCCATGTGCCGCAGGCTATACTTGGATTACCCAGAGAACTCTGCTCAAGCCCCAAGAACTCTTCAGAGTGGCAAGGAAACTGAGTCAGGGAAAATGCATACAAATGTGTTCATTATTTTGTCTAGATTTCTGTATTTCTCATGCTACCTAAGTAAAGAGTCTTAATCCTGAGGACATTCTGCACCAAAAAATTAAAAGTTCTGTGCCAAAAAAATAAAAATTCTGCACACAATATTTTGAAATTCTGCAAATGTTATTTGTCAAATAAATGTGGAGGCGCCAGCATGGCATTGGGGAGCACAGGCCACTGGCTTCACAGACGTGGGAGATCACTGTGCAGCTCCCCCCTCCCTGACACAGCTCAAGGATGGGGTCTTCCCGAGAAACACCCAGGGCCCTGTCCCTCCATGCCAGATGCACCAGGTATATGCAGGCACGCTCAGCAAGGCAGGATCCAAGGGTGGAGTGGCTTAGTGTGTGTGGGGGATTCAGGTGTGGGTTGAGAGGATTCTGTGTGGGAAAATCTGGGTGTGGGCGGCTCAGTAGGGGATCCGAGTGCGGGGGGAGCTGGATGTACAGGGGCTTGTTGGGGGGGTTCTGGGTGCAAAGGTAATGGGATGCTGCAGAGGGTCCAGGTGACAGTGGTTGGGGGCTCAGCAGGGAGGGGATAGGAACTTGGCAGGGGGTTCTGGGTATGGGGAGCTGAGTGGGGGGGTTCAGATGCTGGGGGAGTGGGGCTCAGTGTGGTGGGGATCCAGGTGCAGTTGGTTGGGGCTTGGTAGAGTGGGGATCTGGGTGAAGATGGCTCATTGGGGTGGTCCAGGTACAGGGGGAGTGGGGCTTGTCGGTGTGGGGATTCTGGGTGTGTGTGTGGGGGTGAGGATCGGTGGGAGGGTCTGGGTGCAGGGGGTTGGGTGGAAAGGGGAGCAGCTCCCCATACAGTGATCCCTCCCCCTGCAGCTGTGGAGTGACGGGTGCAGGAAGCGCAATGGCGGGGGGGGGAGCAGGCAGGGGAGTTTGCAGAGTTTCCTACAGACGGGAAGAAATCTGGGGGTGGGTCTGACACGGCCCTGGGTGCCATGCAGTGATTTACCTCTCTGCTGGCTACACTCGCACTCAAAACTGCTGGGGAGGGTTACATAACTGCTCTTGTGGCTTCCTTTTGCTTCCCCATCAGAAAGTCCTTTTTTCTGCAGGTAAGCACAGAAATCTGTGAGGGACATAAATTCCACACATGCATGGTGGTCCAGAATTCCCCCAAGAGTAAAAGAGTAATGCTATTTTAGAATCCTATGCAAAGTTAATGGGTCTGTTTGCTTTCACTGTTGAATGACCATACGGAGCTAAACTGTAAACCCAGAATGCTCACATGGCTGGAGCTCTGGTAGAGTATGTATTTAAGCTACAGATGAGCATGAGGGGTCAGCACTAGTTTGAAGGGCTGGGCAGTTGGACTGCAGGGTCTCATCTCTCATGAGGGAGTGCCAGACAAGAGGACCTTCACCCTGAGTATGCATAGGGACTGTAAGCCAGGGGTAGTACCTGGATTCTGTTCAGACTCAGGAGGCTTAAAGACCACACAGTTCCCAGTGAGTTGGGCCCCAAACATAACAGCCTGGTGAATGTCCAGTTTTGGGGGAGCTCCATCAGGGCTGTGTGTGCAACACTGGTGATAGCTGGTATATTGTTCAGAAGTAGTTAAAGATGCAGGGAGCAATGAGACAACATTGTCAAGATTATCTGTGCAACTTGAAAAGAACAGAGCAAAATTCTAGAGATAATCCAAGTTCTCCAGGTTGAGTTTCTATTACATGTGGAAATAAATTACCTGATACTAAGCTGATGAAGTGGACATCTGCAAGAAATTGATTAAGTTAAGCAACAGAAGTATGATGGACTGTAATACATTGTTATGAATAACGTGAAATGTAAGCTTTTTAACAGCAATATTTGACTTCAAATGACCCAAAGTATTTGTACTTCAGCATTTTAATTGCAAAGATTTTGTAATAACCATAACATTCTTAAATAACAGATATTATTCTCCAAGTGTTTGTACAGGAACAGTACTTACATTTAATTACAGGTGAACTGGATATGTTTATAGGTGCAAAATACATTAAAATTGATTTATATGAAATAAGCTCAACTACCACCAACTCGGGAATCTAAATCTTCACAACAGGATTGCCAGCAATTCAGCTATCTATTCAAAGATGCTATTTAAAACATATACCTGAATCTAGTAGAAAAGAAACCCCAGTAAATATTAAAAAGAAGGAAGCTTAAAAGACCAAAACTCCACAGCAGATTGGATCAATAAAATATTAAACTGCAGTTCTTAAATGTAAGTACTACACCAACTGGTTGGTTGTTTTCAAATAGTGTAAAAGCCCTTGATTTCTAATTGAGACAGTAATGTGTATTCTACCTATTCAATCCAATCAAGATTTAGGCATCGTGCTATAAAGGCAAACATATCAGACACTTCTTCTATAACTTTAGCTGTTGGTTTTCCTGCTCCATGTCCAGCCTTGGTATCAACATGAATGAAAAGTGGGTTTGTTTGTTTATGGCTTCGGCCCACCACATACTGCAGAGTAGCAATGAATTTCAGTGAGTGCAAAGGGACCACGCGATCATCATGGTCTGCGGTGAGAAGTAACGTGGAGGGATACTGGATTCCGTCCTCTTCTGGTAGTTTAATATTATGAAGTGGAGAGTACCTGAAAAGAAGACACAAGGCCATTTAATATTCAAGCCATCAGAGTGGTGTCTGACAGCACTCAGAAAGTCAGTCCCCCATTTGTATAAAATCAATTTTATGTGATGTAGATAGTGATTCTCTATCACTTATGTACTATTAAAGCAGAACAATGGTCACTTATCTCTCTATTTGAATATTCTGGCTCTCAGCCCTGTAGAAGCCCTTAGTAAACTCCTTCCATTTTGGAAGTAAATATGCAAACATTTTAGACAGACATCAGACTTATCAGCAACTGCAATAGTACTCATGTGAAATAGGGAAACCGAATAGGCTGGAGCGTCCACTCCACATCCATTCCAGGTGCTTTGCTGCTGGGAATCAACCAAGTACTGTGCAGAAGCAGCTGACTTGTCCATAGGGATGGCTCCTGGCCTTTATGGATCCGGGAATGGTTATCTCCAGGGACCATGGGGTTAAGAGGCTGGGGCCCTCCAATATTTGGACCCCTTTTCAGACCCCAAACGGAGGGGAACCTGATGGAGTTTTCCTGCCTCTTTGACCAACCCCTTCGTGGGTGATTCTCTGAGCGAGGGATGGTCTGGCTTCCAATAATTTGTTTCACTCCCAATGGGCACCATATAGCCCTAAACACTAACATACCATAAACTCTCTCAAGACTCCTTTTATATTAGAAATTAACATTACAGCAATACTAAAACACAGGGGATTATAATATAAGAACATAAGAACAGCCATACTGGATCAGACCAATGGTCCATCTAGCTCAGTATCCTGTCTTCCAATAGTGGCTGGTGCCAGAGGCTTCAGAGGGAGTGAACAGAACAGGGCACTTCATTGAGTGATCCCTGTCATCCAGTCATAGCTTCTAGCAGTCCGAGGGTTAGGGAGAGACAGAGCACAGGGTTGTGTCCCTGACCATCTTGGCTAATAGCCATTGATGGACCTATTCTCCATGAACATATCAAGTTCTTTTATACTTTTGGCCTTCACAGCATTCCATGGCAAGGAGTTTCACAGGTTGACTGCACATTGTGTGAAGAAGAAGTACTTCCTTACGTTTGTTTTAAACCTGCTGCCTACTAATTTCATTGGGTGACCTCGTGTGTGTTATGTGAAGGGGTAGACAACACTTCCTTATTTACTTTCTCCACACCATTCATGATTTTATAGACCTCTATCACATCTCCCCATAATCATCTCTTTTCCAAACTGAACAGTCCCAGTCTTTTTAATTTCTCCTCATAGGAAAGCTGTTCCATACCCATAATAATTTTTGTTGCCCTTCTCTGTACTTTTTCCAATTCTAATATATCTTTTTTGAGATGAGGCAACCAGAACTGCATTCAGTATTCAAGGTGTGTGCATACCAGGGATTTATATAGTGACATTATGATATTTTATGTCTTATTAACTATCCCTTTCCTAATGGTTCCTAACATTGTTAGCTTTTTTTGACTACCACTGCACATTGAGCAGATGTTTTCAGAGAACTATCCACAATGACTCCAAGATCTCTTTCTTATGCGGTAACAAATAATTTAGACCCCACCATTTTGTATGTATAGTTGGGGTAATGTTTTCCAATCTGCATTATTTTGCATTTATCAACATTGAATTTTATCTGTCATTTTGTTGCCCCTGGTGGATGAGGTAATATCTTTTACTGGTCCAACTTCTGTTGGTGAGAGAGACAAGTTTACAAGCTCTGTGAAAGCTTGTCTCTCTCACCAATAGAAGTTGGTCCAATAAGAGATATTGCCTTACCCATCCTCTCTCTCTCTAATATCCTAGGACCAACACGGCTACAACTACACATTTTGTTACCTAGTGATCCAGTTTTGTGAGATCACAGTCTGCTTTGGACCTATCTGGCATAATTTTGTATTGTTTGCAAACTCTGCCACCTCATTGCTGATCCCTTTTTCCAGATCATTTACAAATATGTTGAACAGCCCTGGTCCCAGTACAGATCCTGTGGGACCCTGCTGTTTACCTCTTTCCACTGTGAAAAATGACACTTTATTTCTACCCTTTCCTATCTTTCAACCAGCTATTGATTCATGAGAGGACCTTCCCTCTTATCCCATGACAGCTTACTTTGCTTTAAGGGCCTTTGGTGAGGGACCTTGTCAAAGGCTTTCTGAAAGTTCAAGTACATTGTCCACATGTTTGTTGACCCCCACCCCCAAAGAATTCTAATAGATTAGTGAGGCATGATTTTCCTTTACAAAAGCCATGTTGACTTTTCCCCAATATATCATGTTTCAGAGTAGCAGCCGTGTTAGTCTGTATCCGCAAAAAGAAGAACAGGAGTACTTGTGGCACCTTAGAGACTAACAAATTTATTAGAGCATAAGCTTTCGTGGGCTACAGCCCACTTCTTCGGATGCATATAGAATGGAACATATATTGAGGAGATATATATACACACATACAGAGAGCATAAACAGGTGGGAGTTGTCTTACCAACTCTGAGAGGCCAATTGGTAAGACAACTCCTACCTGTTTATGCTCTCTGTATGTGTGTATATATATCTCCTCAATATATGTTCCATTCTATATGCATCCGAAGAAGTGGGCTGTAGCCCACGAAAGCTTATGCTCTAATAAATTTGTTAGTCTCTAAGGTGCCACAAGTACTCCTGTTCTTTCCAATATATCATGTTCATCTATGTGTCTGATAATTCTGTTCTTTACTATAGTTTCAACCAGTTTGCACGATACTGAAGTTAGGTTTACTGGCCTGTAATATGGACCTCCCCTTTGTAACACGTACTTCATTTAGAGAGAAGAAAACCTTTAGAAGAAGAGTTAGCTTCCTTATTTGAAAATGTTATTTTTATTTTTTCCTGTTTTTACTGATAAATACAGAGGCCAACTGAGCTCATTTGGTATTTGTGCTTTAATTTTGTTTTAATTTCACATTAGTTAAACAAGCTTCAGATTGCTTACTGAAGGAGTACATACAAAGTTATCTCATGATATCTGAAATTCCTTTATTTTTGTCTGGGTTTAGCAGCGCCTAACAGCTTACTAGAAGGAATTTTTTTTTTCATAGGATCACAGAACTAGGTTTTGTATTGAGAAATTAAATATTGGACAATAAAGAGCATTATACTTGTTTAAGGTATTTCTAGGATGCCCATAATGGTAGTTTCTAAGCACAATTACACAACATTATCAAATATCTTGCTTTGTTTGGTAAGAGATTACCAGTTGTTTGACAGTTGATTAGACAAAGGGAACCACTCATTGCTCTGGATATAATATGATGGTACAGTAGATTAAGCTAGTTTGTCTGTCTAAAAAAAGACTAACTTTTCAGATTAACATCAGATAAAATGGTTTCTAAAACACCTGTTTTGATTTTGAGAGGCCTACAATGGACATATGTACAACAGACTACACAGGAATCTTCTTACTGTGTATTTTCCCACACACACAGAGCAAATTTAAGATTCTCCTTCTCATTCTCTATACTCCAAATTTCATCATATCTGAATTCACTAGTATATAAACAAGTTTTATTGCACACAAACGTTTGTATCATATTCTACAATAGATGCATTTTATGGGACGAATCCTCTGACAAAATTCAAAATATGAACTTGGCAATTAACAAATTTTATTGTGCACTATAATACTGTAAAAATGCCTTGCCATTAATATCACCATATGAAAGTTTATACTGTCTTGATAAAATGGCAATCAAGAGGCAAATGATTTACAATAGGCCTAATAGATCATAAAGTATTTTCATTTTGCATTAAATTTTCTTTTGAACTCTGATATTTTAAATAAATGCTTTAGCTCACAAATAAGAGTTAGATTATCAATTCAGTTACATCTAACAGGGCTATTATTTTAGTATCTAGACACTACATCTAAAGGGGCTATTATTTTAGTATCTAATATCTAGATTTAGTATTAAATCTTACATAGTAGTTTAATATTTGTGAGAAATCCTCATTCTTAGTCTTCACCGTTAAAGAAATGAAAATTCAGCATTAGGAGAGCAAGTGTTACAGAAGTACTTTTTAAATGATGTTACATATTGTAACAGGCTCTTTATTATCCATTATCAATTTGCAACACATTAAAAAAAAAAACAGGTCTGTGAAAATACAGAATCTTTTCAGGCTTCTGAGCAAGTTAAAACCTGAATTAATTTCCTTTTGTGCCCCACTCCCAATCAATTTATACAAATAAACCCTATCTACATTCAAAATATAACTTAGAAAAGCAATCCGCTCTCCCATATAATTAAAAACACTATTTGTTTAGCTGTTGTGCTGAGTGCCCTGTTCGACAGCCTAGCAGAAAAAGTAGTCATTACTTAAAAAAAGCCAACCTTGCATGGTATGTAACTTTTGAAAATAATGTCCCATTGGCTTTACAGAATTTTTCCAAAAAGTAGAAAGGTACAAATCTACTTTTTATAAAAGCGACTTAAAAGTTAATTTTAAACTTTCAGTGTCCACTGTGTTTATCAACTTCCTGGACACCACAATCAGTTTCAGCAATGGATTATATACAAGAAACTCAAGGATCCTCACTCTGACCTCCACAGATCTAGCAACCACCCCGGACACACCAAGAAAGCTGTTATCTACAGCCAGGCACTCAGATACCAGAATTTGCTCTGAAGAGAAAGTCCAGGTTACACACCTTAACACCACCTTCACTAAACAAGGACACTCCACCTAGAGAAGTAGATCTGTTCCCTGACATGACCACCCAAATACCCCAGGAGAACCTGCCCCACTGACTGCACACCCCTATCTGTCACCTACAATCCTACACTAGAACCCACATGGGGTAACATCAAACAATTACAACTCACATTTGATGGGAACAAATACCGAAATCCCCTCTTCTGGTCTTCAAATAACACCCTAACCTTGCCCAGCTCATCATCAGAAGGAAGTTCCCCAAAGACCAGGACACACCCACTCAAAGCAGCACCGGACCCTGCCAGAACAACAGATGCAAAACCTACAGACATATCTCCATTGCAATGATGATCAATGCCCCCCACAACACACCTTTCAAGATCCCTGGGTCCTACACATGCCTATTACAATATGTGGTATACCTCACCCAGTGCACTAAATGCACCAATAAAAACTATGTGGGTAAAACCAGACAATCACTAAGCTCTGGAAAGAACTCATACAGAAAAAATGATGAAAGACAAAAACATCCTATCACCCACGGGCAAACTTTTCACAAACTGATCATTCCATACCTGCCCTCTCAGTCCTCGTCCTCAAAGAAATCTGCACAACACCCTCAAAAAGTCAAGCATGGGAACTTAGGCTATGCCCCTGCATGAGAATAAAAAACCCACGGCTAGCGTGGGTCAGCCCACTTGGGCTCACAGTGCTTGGGCTCTGGGGTTGAAAAACTGCTGTGTAGACATTTGGACTTGGGCAGAAGCCCGAGCGCTAAGATCCTGAGTCTCAGAGTTCGGGCTCCAGCCCAAGCCCGAACATCTACACAGCAATTTTTAGCCCTGCAGCCTGAACCCAAGTCAGCTGATCCAGGCCAGCCATGGCCATGCCATAGGGCTTTTATCCCTGTGTGGACATATTCGTAGGGTAAGACTACATTGCAATACAAGTCCAGGGTTAGTAGAAGTTTAGATAGTAGACCTAGGTTTGTTAACCTAGGGCTTGAGCATCTATACTCATTTGAAATACCAAATAGAAATTGTTGAACCCTGGGTCCCAACCAGGGGCTGCAGTGTCTACACGGCATTATGTGGGACCAAGTCCAACCATCCATATCCCAGACTTCCTAGCGCTCTCCCAAAATGTGGCTGACTGTAGCCTTTTGTTCATGGTGCAGTGTGGGAAAACTTGATTGTCTACCAAACTTGATTGTCCAGAGGACACAAAGTCAGCCTGTGGGATTGTGGTATACTTTTGGCGGACTCCCAGAACACAAATCCAGTGGGACTTCATCTACATTGGAAAGCAACGGGGTTTGAACCCCTGGTCCCAGTTTGACTTACACTCAGACTCTCCACCCCTATGGGTCCGGGGACCCTAGGTTCAAGCCCTGGGTTAGTGCGATTTGTACACAGGCAGAAGGGGTGGGGAGTAGGTTTGAGTGTGAGTTCAAACCCTGTGGACATACCCTCAAACTCATAACTTTTCTGGACACTAAAAATCAAGGACTTAACAGACACAATGGTTTTACGGCTCATTACCACAATTTGTAACACACCCTTCTGCTTGCTAACCCTCTGTCGTGGTACAACTAAGTGTTAACTGCCTACTTCATTTTAAGTGATCTCTTATAGCATGTGTGAACTCCTTATGCTTAACAGTCTGTTCCACCTTGTATTTAGTTTGGACACTCTGGGTACTGTCCCCAGATCTGAAGGAGAACTCTGTGAAGCTCGAAAGCGTCTCCCCTTCCACCAATAGAAGTTGGCCAATAAAATGTATTACCTCACCTACTTTATCTCTTTCATTTAATGAAGTCATTTTGATCCATACCATTACTCAGTTCACATGGGTGAGGGCGAAATTAATTTGTACAATACTTAGTTATTGATGACTGCCAACTGCCATTTAAAATAGTCAGACTTCACTCAGTAATTACCAGTCAGCTACAGCACAATATAACATTCACAGCAGTCGGTTCATTAAAAACACCAAAAGGCACTTACTTGATGAGCCATTCAAATTGTTCTTTATAGTCAGAGCAGCCATAATCAGTTGTCCAGGCATGACCAATGGTGTATTTGTGGAACTTAAGCATGTCCATTACTCCAACTTGAGCAATCACACAAGCAAACAGGTCAGGACGTTGATTAGCACACGCAGCTTAAAAACAGCAAGACAATTCTATTAACACTGAAGTCTAAAGGAGAAATCAAGGGCAGTAATAAAAGGTACAGTCAACATAAATTTGGCTCAGCATTAAATTTTGTAATGTCAGCTTTTGTAAAACTTAAGGATGGCAATTTTACACATTTTGGAAAAATCCAGTTAAAGCAATTGTTTTAAAAAATAAATACCCCCATGCAGTGCTTGAAACACAAACATTGATTAAAAATGCCTGCCACAATAGCCACTGAAGTCAAAGGGAAGACTTCCAATGGCTTCCATGGGCTTTGGTTTAGGTGCAAAGAAAGTCAAAGGGAAACTGACTTAAAAACAAGTGTGTAAGTGAATTCACTAATTCTCATTGTCCAAACTGCGGCAAATGAACAGTGTAAACAAAGAATGGGGTTTTTAAAACAGTCGAAGGGAGTTAGGTGCCCACATACCACTGAAATAGAGTTGGTCACCTGACTTTCTCTGCTCCTTTGTAAATTCCAGCCCAAGAGTGTAATTACTGACAAACAAACTGGATTCAAACAAGAAATTCACTTTTAACGATCAATAGTGTTATTGGTAACATAATAAAGATATTGGTTTGTTGAATTACAGTGTGGCACTCTCCAATGTTCTGATATCACTGTCAGGAAAAAGAAACTGAAAGCACAAATCTGTGTTTATTGCTCCCCATGGGTGAAAAGGCACCATAAAGCTCTTTTATTGCTACATGAACATAGTAGTTCCTTTATTTTTCAGCTATATGCAAGCCAAAGAACTCTGATAAATAATCATTTCTGACTTAAGCCTGGTCTACACTTGAACTTTAGGTTGACATAGCTAAATCTACATCCCTTGTAGCTATGCCGACCTAACCCCTCATGGAGATGCAGCTAGGATGATGGAAAAATGCTTCTGTTGACCTAGCTACTGTCACTTGGGGAGGTGACATTCCCACAGCAGTGGGAAAAACCCTTCCGTTGCTTTAGGCTGCACTTACACTACAGGGTTATGCTGACACTGTAGCTATGATGCAATTGTCCCCATACTGCAGACATGGCCTCAGTTGTAATTACAGAGGGAGGAGTTCATTTTTTTAAAGAATGCTTGTATTTTGTTTCTTTATGCTTCCAATCTGCCTATTACTCTAGGGCATTTTTAAAGAATAACGGCTGCCCCACTTTAAGGAGTGCACATGACTAATCACTAGAGCTAAAGCACACTGGTTTCTGACACTACAGCTTTCTCTACAGGCTTTTCCCTTTCCACAGAATCTTAGAGTTTTTCGCTAACAAATTCCTGAATTGCAAGTACAGAAGCCAAAGACCACAAAATCCCGTAACTGTTTATTAAAGCTAGTACAAGAGGTCAAACAGTACAGTACAGGGATCCTCCTTGTCTGAAGAGGCCTTTTTAGCTCACAGCTGTGCTGCCAACTAAGCCTTTGCCTCACACTATGATTCCATCGTGCAGGACAAGGAAATCTTGTTTTGCAGTTGAATGAGCCAGAAACTATGGCTTTAGCCTATCCAGAGTCACCTCTTAGTAATTAGACTAAAAGGGAACACAGAACTCTGGAGGAACGCCAACAATCTTTTCTTCAATGAATGCAAACTGAGGAAATATGGCATTGGGCCCTTGCATCTGAGCTATTAGTGGCACATGATAGCTGTTGTACAAGGACATGAATAGCTATTTTGAAATCCCTTGGGTAACAAGAGAAAAAAATTCAGTTCTGCTTTGAAGAAAGAGCACAGGTAAGAATTTTAAAATAAAGGAGCCACAAAAACAGCAGTTTGATTCTGCTGAAGGAGAGGAAAAACCCTTCTTGTTCCTTATGCATCAAAGAAATCAAACTGGAGAACTGTAATTACAGGTCTTTAAAGCTCTATTTTGATAGAATATAGCTTAAATGCTCATTAAGGTTCAGTCAGGCATAAAACAAAGTAATATTTTCACAAGCAGTTAAACCACCAAATTCAAATAAAAACCAGAAAAGGTGGATGGCCAGTTAAATGTTAAACTGAGTTCTCAAAAGCACCTGTAAAAATGGACTTTTTTGTGCTTGAACTGCAGAGAGATCAATGCCCAATAGCTCTTTACCATGAACATCCCTTTCTATTTATGCTCTCATTTACAATACACAATATCTTCTAGCAAAAAGAAAGTAAGTTGAACGTAAAAGTCTAATTTTGCTGATGCTGAAACATTAATTCTGTAAAAAAAAGTTTCTTTAAATCCTTGTGTGTTTTTATTTCAGTAGCCTTAGGCTGTCAAACTGCAACATGCCCTCTCAAAGTTATTCTCTCCCCGCTCCCAACTATTCCTTTGTCATTGTACCCCAGTTTAGGGTGGGGTAAAAAGCCCTTTCCCTTTGTTCCCTCTGATACCTAGGATGAGAGCACATGAGAGAATAAGGATTTATTTAGGGACAAATTTGGCTATGTGAGAATTTTTTCTTTGAGATGGACTTTCTATATTTAAGATTAAATTGTTCTGAGTAAAGAGGAGTTAGAGAATTATACATTAATAAGGTGTACTTATAAATGGCGTGCTAGATTTATATTGTTTCCGAGAATCAAAATTTGCCCATTATTTATACTTAATTTTTCTTTTATGTATTTTTGTCAGAGGTATATGTTTCCTTGTCATCTTTTCAACGAATATAGGGTCAAATGATGTTGCAGTTACTCATCTGTGCACAAAGGCCTTAAATGTAGCAGAATTGCCATGGTGTGTGTGTGTGTGTGTGTGTGTGTGTGTGTAAACAACAGATCATAGAAAGGCAGAGTAGGAAACTTTGCAGCAATTCTCTCCATGGGCTTGCAGAATGTGGGTGTAGGTGCATGGCTAACTATGAGGATTTGGGGTAAATTATGCAGATCCAATGGTCAACTGACCCATCTGTGGCTATTACCATGGAGAAGTGCTAGTGAATTTGAATGAAGTTTCCCAAATTTATTTTTAATGAAAAATGTCATATTTGTTTATGAACATCTCCCCCTGTTTCTCCACCAGCTCAGTTTCTGTTGCACATTCTGTGCAGGGCAGGTTCCAACACACATGAAGAACATGCATTTGACTATGGGTAGCAATTGTCTGTGTGGCCTTTAACAGTGGGCATTTTCCAAAGGATACAGAATGCCAATGTCCCATGCCACCAGAGACTGAAGTGGAATTGAATTACTTTATCTGTATTAACACGACATGCCACCAATTTTTACACCCAATGGCTCTTATAAATTTTTCCCTGTGCTTAGCTTATGAAAAACCATCCACGTACTAGCATCCACACAACACTAAATACACAAATAGTTCTTACCCACTAAGAGACCCCCATTTGAACCTCCATTAGTAGTCAGCTTCTTTGGAGATGTATATCCCTCTTTGACAAGATATTCCGCTGCACACTGGAAGTCATCAAAGCAATTTTGTTTGTTCGCTAAGATACCACCTATCACACAAGGAAAACAAAACAGTTAGTTCTATAAAATGCATTTGACAGCACCTATTCAGAAGGAGGTGTATGTGGAAATGCTTAGGATGAATTCCAGCTTCATGAACATTTTAATAATTGATGCAGCTGAGAAAGGCAAAGGAAAACTAAAAACTCTTCCAACTCAAAAATTATAAGATGGTTCTGCCAATGACTCTAATGCTCTCAAAAATCTTGAATAATACATATCTATGCTGAGGATCGAACAGGTAATGCTCCTTACTACTGAGATTCCAGCTAAAAGCTTTGCACTGCCAATTTTACACAAAATGACCACACACAATTCCACTTGAAGTATGTCTTAATGGAACTTTAACAGAATTAAGCTCACTTATGATCTTTTAAGAAGATAAAACTTCAAACTTACTGCTGTAAAAAAATAAGCTAACACTAATGTTTGCTGGACATCAGATGCATAACTTGACTGGGTTTTATTATTATTTGTTTTCAAATCTGATGACATACAGCTATGATAGAAATGTGACTTCAGAGCCAGATCTTAATTTGGCATTTCATTAAGATAGCTCAAATTTTGAAAAGCTACTGTCTTATTAATCTACTATAGTGAAGCTACTGTAGTCTTTTTAGACACAATTTTAACAAGGCTCATATAAGGGGAAATAAATGTACAATTTTTAAAAAATTGGGGAAGAAAGAATTTTGTATGCAAGAGATATTCTAATTCTAATGTCAAAACCCATATGGGAGGCAGTCTTGCTCTGTAACCTTTTTATATAAAATAAATAATATTAATTGCCAAATTATGATATTCACAGAAGGATTCACAACTGACCAAAACTCCAATTTACATTTTCCCATTTAAGAAGTTCATTTGATATGAGGCTATAAATGGCTCCCGATCAAAGGTTGCATAAAGCTTTGTAAATGCATACCACCCCTATCTGACCTGGACGGTCCGGTCTTGGGTAATTAAATACTAATTAGGAATTGTAATTAGGTGGGAATTGAGAATTAAGTGCTGGTACCCTCATAGCAAAGGCTATGTTCAATCTTATAAAGGAATTCTTGTGGGCAGACTTTACAGCTGTACAGATCCCTTTGCAGAACTGTATAACTAACTTCTTAAAAATACAGAATACATAATTCATCCAACACAAAGACCATACAAGAGGTGTCCTGGGAATGTTGGATATTTTTATATTAATTAACTCCCAAAACTGCAACAGTGGAGGAGAAATAGAAGTGAAGAGTGCTTTACTCAGAATACTGAATAATTCTGGTCTGGTCTAAGGTCAGGACCCTATCCATGAAGTTAAAGCTACTCAAATAGACATCTGTACTAGCTGTCTCTGAAATTAACAAAGAACAGATACAGACCTAATTATGCAATTGAGATAACAGATTTGAGCTGAAATTAAATTAAACAGGAAATAGGGGGACTAAAGAAGCATTTTCATAGCAAGATAAAATCTCATTAAAAACTGATGGCCAAATTCAAATGACTGAAGGATACTTTGTCTTTAGCAATGACATTATGCATGCATGCCTGAGCATATGCTGTTTCTTTTTATGAAACCATTACATCTTTAAGTCAATTACAAGGAAATGTCCCAGACGGGTGTTACAGCAGAAAGCGATGAAAGAGCAATACTGAGCAAAATCACCTTACCTTAGGTTAACAACAGAAATAGTATGCAAATATTGGTACAGTTAGATACATTTGGAAAGCTGATTCAAGATAAATAGTAGCATTCACAATATTTGCATTGAATCCAGAAAGTTGATCTTGTTTTGTAAAAATGCTAATAATTTTCTTGGAAAACGTATACGTTTGTTGTAAAATAAATTTTTACATTATGTTGTAATATTTTTAACTGGAATGCAACAAACAAGACAATCTAACTGCAAAGATCAAATAATATGAGGGAGCTACAGGTGCAAGAAATAAGTTTGATTGTTTGACAATAATTCTGACTTTCATAACTATCTGGGTAAATAAAGAGTGAGAGAAGAAAGGCAGACAATTTTTGGATATGTCCACTATGCACAGTTAATCTGGGCTCTTATCAGAGGTTTAGCCTCAAGCTTGCTCCCATCCATACAGAAAAGCCTGTGACCTAGGTTTGGAGGTGCTTTAAGCCCACGCTACCTTATCCAGCTGGTGATGTGGGTTAGAACATGGGCTCTCCAAGCTGCTCACTTTGTAGTGAGGACAGGCTCATCACTCACATGCCTTCCCACCTTCTCCCTTGAAGGGCAGACAAGTTCTCCCACAACTGACTGGAAAAGAATCCCAGAGCATCCTTGCACAAAGAACCAAGGGATATGCCCCCAGGCACACGTGGGCAGGTGCACAAACTTTGAGAACATAGTAACACAAGAATGGCTTTGCTATAGGGACACACACACCCAGGCGAGGTTACACCCAGGAGCACAATAATGTGGGTTAACTGTGCAATGTAGACACAGCCTTTGTCAGTATCACTGCTAAAACCACTATTTGTTCTTGTACTCAGAACACTTTACCTTTGTGCCAGGTCTCTCCATATTCACCACCTCCTCTGATGTTAGCCACAGCTAGAACACCACCCAGATGCCTCACAAAAATAAGTCTTGATACGCTGAAGGAGAAAAACAGAAAGCTAGTAGATTACTTTGCATTTCCTGCCCCCCAATGTCTACCTCTTCTCCCTCCTCGCCCCGATGCTGTGGGTATGTTAGATGCAGGAGAGAGTCTGGCATAATGTATGTGACAATATAAAGGATTAAATCCTCCCTCTTTGCCAAGCCCGTGTAGCCAGACTTGTCTCAGTAGTGTTCCATGGGGATACTGCTCTGAGTCTCTCTCTAAAGAAAGCAAAGCTACTCCAATCTTCTTCCAAGAGCCTTCCTCAAGGGCAGTGGCCAGCAGATCTATGTAACCACAGATCCACTGGTGATGCCTCTATTCCTTGATAGTCTCCCAACTCTTCAGTGTGGGGAGCAAGGCTCTGCAACACATATGCCCCCCCATGTAGACTCTCTAAACTCTTCCTCCACCGTGTCTAGAGCCATCTGCAACTTCAGAGAAGCAACCTATTTGCTAACAAATGAACAAGAGCTAAAAGTTAAGGCCACCATTTGGCCTGGCTTTGTTTAGGAATTGTAGAAGTCTTTGAATAGGCATTAAATTTGTATTTAATATCACTTGCCTCTGACATTTACAAGGCTGTATTTGCAAAAGAGATCATGTTCTTACATCCAATGTTTGTACCAGTGGTTATACATTGGAGTTCTTGACAAAACAAAACTGTTTTGTTTACTTACATCGTTCAGTATAAGAACATTAAAATCTAAATTTCGGTAGCTGACCTCACTGGTATTTTCTGATGTTGGATGAAAGCTAATGTAATATAAAAATATCTCAATATTAAATTACTCAGATATTAGTGTCATTAATATCTTTTAAAAAGAGATTTAATTAAAAGTCACTTAAATCATATCTGACAATCAAAAAGGAAGCAGGAAGGGAAGCAGGCCTCCCATCAATTGAGGCAAAAGCTTAATGTAGCCAGAGCTCTAGGTGGCAAACCAGGAGCACCAAGGAGAATAGTAAAACATGGGAATTAACCCCAACCAGATTTCCCCCTGTAGGCAACTCCATTCCTATATGAATCAGTCTTATTAACTCACATAAGTAAGAATTGGGTCTTTATGTCTTTAAGCCTGATGCCACTTATGAGACTCATTCAGAAATATTTCTGAAAAGTCATTTCCCATGCATTTGCTGTCAAATGCTTCCTAAAGAAGCACAATTCTTGTGAACTCACCTACCAAGTTGTTTTGTTAATCACAGAAGCAATTTCTGAATACTTCACTATCAGTGCCTTTTTTTGTACAACTCAAATCCAAACTGGGAATTCATCCCATACCAAAAGTATACAAACATTGGAACTTTAACAGAGCAGTCATTGTGATTCAAATTTTCAAAAAGGATCTAAGGTATTCAGCATTAGTTTTTCTGTCAATTGCCCTTGGTATACAAAGGCTAAGGTCCTATTCACTTTCAGTGAATAGGCTCCTAAGTTACTTAGAAATGTTGAACATTTTACCCCACGTGCATAGAACAACTTCACTGTAAGTGGATATTTATTAGGGGAAGACTGTGCCTTTAGCCACAGACTATACGAGGGAGATTGTAAGGAATTCTGCTTCAGGGAGGCAAAATGTTTCCAAGAAATCTTGGATGCACAGACTGTGCATGTCTGAGATGATATTCTTTTGACAGATGCAACTTTCTCTCTCTCTCCTGTGTGGTGGGACAATGTGTTGGGAGAAAGGAGGAAAAAGCCATGGACTTGCCTTCCCCCCACCTCCTTTGGGGGGCTGTGCGCCATACAGGGCCGGCTCCAGGGTTTTTGCCGCCCCAAGTGGCAGAAAAAAAAAAAAAAAAAAAAAGCTGCGATCATGATATGCAGCAGCTCCACCGCACCATTTTCTTCTTCGGCAATCTGGCAGCAGGTCCTTCCCTCCTCCAAGGACCGAAGGACCCTCCACCGAATTGCTGCTGAAGAGCCTGAGGTGCCGCCCTTTCCCCTTGGCTGCCCCAAGCACCTGCTTGCTCAGCTGGTGCCTGGAGCCGGCCCTGGTGCCATAGAGATAGCAGGGCAGGAGCAACTCCTGTGCTTTGCAGAACACAGTGGCTGCTATTTTGCCTGACCCTTATGTGTGCTCTGAAAGGGGTCATTATGCCCTTCCTCCACACTATGCTCTTGCTTAAGGGCCTGATAGAATCTGGCCCTGTAACAGGGATGGCAATTTAGATTTATGGTTTACTTCACAATCAACATTTCAGTATACACTAGAAACTGGTTCTGCTGTACCTACAAAGGCACATACAGAGCAACAGGGTAAAACATGGCACCTCCTTCAGGGTGATGTGCAGAATCTGAGGTATTACTGGTGGGTTTTCAATAATATTTTCACAGCTTTGCCAAGCCCACACTGAATGCCATCAATTTTACCACAATTTTTAGCTGTGGTGTTTCTATACAGACTATGAAGGCTGTATAATTGATGACAGTGCTACAGTGTGTATTCTACTAGAATTGGTTCTAAATCCAGCTGCTCAGTCGAGAGAGAGAAAAAAAATAAAAAATGCATGCTTATATCCAAAAATAAAGTACTACTCTAACTGGGTTAATTACTTTGGTTTGCTGTTACTTATTTGTGTTTACTTCTGGATCTATTGACCTAAACTCATCCTATGCTGTTGTAGTTTCCTTAAAATGTAGTGAGCAGTAACCATAGTAACAGCTGCAGTTCCCTTTTTGGATACGATACATTTAAAGAAGATTGCTAACAACAAAATACAATGCCAACATACACAACGTAGCTACTGCCCAAAGCACCAGGCCAAATAGCCAGGGCATCGCTCAACCAGGTGGCTTAATAAGGGTTTTCCTGGTTGAAAATGCCAGGGGGCTATGAGAGACCAATTGGAAGCTGTGTGTTGAAGGGAGCAAGACTGCAAGTGTTGAGAGTGTGTGACTGAAGGGAAGCACAGAGACAGAGATTCTTGGGCACAGTTTGCTAGAGTGATCTGCTGACATTTGTTTCTACTGCGATCAGGAAAAAGGAAATTAATGTACATTTTTATTAATAAACAAGATTGCATTAAGAATATCTCTGAGTTTCATTATAATTTCTCATTCAAAGAGAAACAAACCTACAAGGCTAGCTCCTCAGGCTTAAAAGGCAATAATATAAAACACTAGTTGGGTGACATCTTACTTGACTGTACAAAGGGTAACGGAAAAAACAGAGTCCCCAGGAAGAAAAGAAGAAACTGGAAAAACTTGGATTTGTGATAAGTTACAGGAGCACTGAGATCAAATAAAAATCTTGAATATTTATCTTAACAAAAAATGAAACCCTTCTGTTTCTAGGTTATTCAGTGGAGACCAGAAATAATAAAAAAAGCTGAAAACTATGATGAAATTTTCATTACATTTAGTTTTATTTCCATATATGTCTTAGGCAAGGGCTATGTAGTACTACAATCTCCAACCTATTGTATGCAAATGAGTTGAGTTTTGTTTTACTGTTATATTGTTGTCGTGTAATTTCACTCTCTCAACTCAGCCTGTTTGTCTGTCTCATCCACCTGTCGTGTCCTGACATACAGACTGTAAACCCTCCTTTGTTATTGTCTGGACAACCCCTATTATAACAGGCCTCTGGTCCTTGATTGATGTTCTTAAGCACTACCACAATGTAAATAATAAATAATCTTGTGAGGTCTTGTGAATTGGATTCTCTGTGAATAATTAAAAGCAATATGATATGTTTATCAATTTACTCTATAGGAAACACACTCTGCATCACAAGCTGAAGTCAGTGATATATTTTTAATGGAGGAGGGAGGAGATATTTTCAGGGTGATACTCACCTAACACAATGACCTATTCATCTCCATCATCTATCAATAACTCTCTCTCTGTATACAGTCTGTAAATGGCTTGGAACCTAAAACTGTTTTCTTTCCTTGACGTGTGGCCACAGTTGCGGTCAGCAGAGGCACCTAAGCTGAATCTCCTCCATCAGTCTGACAAAGTGAATGACTGGCATTCTCCATGGCCTTTGGAATTCACTTCCTCCCCAACTCTAACAGCCAGATTTTTTTAGTTTTCAGGGTGCACTATAAGGTCACTCCTTTCCCTCCTTTGCCCATGAGGAGCTAGGTATTGGGAAGGATTGGTAAGTAGTGATGTAAGGTTCTAGTGTGGGACTGTGTGTGGGTTAGTTAATTTCTATTATATTAACATTGTCACTGGGTATTTTATATGATCTGGGGGAATTGATGGGTCTATTTAATTAGTGTATTCTTAAAAGATTGTCAAAAATGCCTAGAGCATTAGGCAGGCATGCTTACTGTACTTTGCGAGACTCTAAATCAAATATATCCAGCATTTGTTTTTTTATCTCCCCACCCCACCTTCCCCAATATATTACAGTGCATCACATCCTACTAGGAACTAACACATCACTGGTTGAACCTTCTTTACATAAATATTTTTTAAAAAAAAACCTATTTAGTGTATGTAATTCTGTTTTACACAAATCACAGGAAATTAAAAATGTAGCTTCTGGAAGACAGCTGAAAAGAGCATTCAGATAATTTCATGATACATCATAAGAGTATGGTCCATTGTTACACAATGTATTTGATATGAAGGACCAGAAAATTATAAATGCTATCTGAAAATATATAGTCACAATAACCATGAAAGAATGAGGTCTGCAAAGGATTTCATGAGATTTGCCAACTTTAATGCAAGAATTATAGCATGTAGCAAACTGCTGTAGCTCTTAATATTGCATGTAAATTTAACAGGACAGTTTAATAATAGATTATTTTTGTGACAAGATGCAAACCTACTGTCTGAAGAATCTTCCTTTATCCTGTACTTGCTTTTTTTTTTTTTTTTTTTTTTTAGAAATTGTGTCTAGCAGGATTTGCTTTGTAATGAAAGCTGTAAAATAATCCCAGTGTCATAACTTGGCAAGCCTACAATAAGAGTTCACTTGCTGGTGAAGTAAACATTGCTTCCCTTTTTAAAGATTATTAAAGGGTCAAGCAGGCTGCTGTCTGTGGCTCAAGAACTATAGAATGGACTGGAAGTCCTGTTTTAAACTTCCCACTTTTGATCTTTGATGCATTGATTTGCTTGAAAAGAAACCCTCCTACACACTCCCTTTTATTCTCTGTTCTACACACGTTGATATTTGTATTACTGAGCATAAAAGATATGTTTTAAGGTCCCAGTTCAGCAAAGTGCTTAAACACATACTTTATTTTAAGTCCATAAGCAATCCCATTGAGTGCAATGAGGAAACCACTGAGGAAGTGAGTCCATACTCCAATGGTTAAGGTGCTAGCCTGGGACACAGGAGATTTGGGGTTTGACTCCCTGTTCTGCCACAGACTTCAAGTGTGCTCTCGAGCAAGTCACTTGTCTCTCTCTGCAAAAAGGGAATAATAGCACTTCCCTGTCTCATAGGGGTGTGGCAAGAATAAATACATTGAAGATTGCGAGGTATGTTTAATAATATTGGGTTCCTAGCTGGGCCTCTTGCTCTCTCTTTTTTAAAATAAGACAGTTCATGCTAGGTTGAGATTTTCTTTATTATATTAATATTAATTCATTTATAACAGATTCAAGTGAACAGCATTTCCTGCATGTTTTTAAAGATTCCAGAAATTAGCTAATCTCTCAGCCAAAAATAGTGTACCAGAATTGTTTAAGGAAGCTATAGACAGTATTAGTGAAGGAGAATTTGTACCGGTAGCTTGTGCTGGCAGTTCTTGCCTTCCTACACAGAGAAGATCTTGCCATATTTTATTAAAAGGCTAGTTTGTACTTTTATTACGTTACAGTGATCATATTTTATTTTTTTGAATGAGAAGGAAAGTTCCCATTGGCAAGCTTCTGGGACCATGTGCATCCACTTATGGACTTAGCACTGGGAAAAGCTTTTTCAGTAGCTAGTACATCATTAGTTTGAAGGAAGTAAAGAGCTGCAAATGTTTTTAGGGAAAACACAGACTGGACACATCCTGTAATTCTCCCCCCCACCCCGATGATGAGCTAATTTGTTCTGTTTAAAAAGGTACAAAAGAAAACATAAAATTGCCATACAGAATCAGACCCAAAGTCCATCTAGCCCAGAAACCGGTCTTTAAGGGTAGCCAGCACCAGATACTTTAGAGGAAGGTGCTGGAACAGTAGCTGTCAAAAATGTCCTGCTTACCTGTAGCTTGGAGTAAGAGATATGTTGAAACCCCCATAGCCATACAAGAAAGCAGGATGAGATCCATCCAATTTAATTCCCTTCTTGTGGACAATAAACATTGGGATCTTGGTACCATCTTTGCTGGGGTAGAAAACCTAGGATAACACAGAGGAAAGATGTTGGAAGTACTGTTAGTGCTGGGAACTATGAAAACTCACAAGTCACAAGTAGTTATTTCTACGCTTTTATTTTATACAGCTAGAAGTCTGGGAACTGTCGAACTGTAGCCTTTTCCCCGTAATTTAATAGTTTGTTACTGAAAAAATAGAGGAAGGACATTGCTATCATCATCCACAAGGCGTGTGAAATAGTTTGTCCCTGACTTGACTGACAGTTTTAAAAAATATGTACCAAAATAAGACCAAACACCTTATTAAGAGCATGATTCTGCTACCTTTACTCACCCTGAATAGTACTTACTCAAATGACTAATGGTCATTGAAAACTTTACAAAAGAAATATAATAAGCTACAGAGACAAACAGGAAAGACCAGTAATAAGAAAGAAATTACAAATTAAGATAAAATATATATTTTTAAAATACTAGAACTAGACATTGACACAAGAAGGAAAGCAGGGTAACAGAGGCAGGAGAAGGAAGCTTGTGACAAAAAATGTTGACCAATGCCAAAGGTTTCAATGAATTTAATGCTTCAGCAGCTCCCCAAAAGATTGCCTACTCAATTAGAGCTATCAGAAGCTGACAAATAATTCTTTTAAGAATTACATCTCCAAATTCCAGATACTGTTGCTGCACTAGCAACAGGAGAAACTGATAAGCTTATGGTAAAAATTTAGTGATAGCCCACTAAGGATAACTGGAGATTTCGTGACACCATATGAGTATTTAAACAAGGATCATAAAATAAAATAAAAATGTAGCCCCTGTATGGGATTGATCCTAGATTGCTGAAGTCAACTGGAGTTTGGGACCTAAAAGCACAATTTTAACCATGAGTGGCAGACAGCAGCATTTTAAAAATCCATGGTAACATATCTAGGAATATTTATGTTTGAAAAACTTCATGTTTTATTTATTTTTATTGTGGATATTCTTGGGTTGGCCCATGGCTGTTCCATCATTAGCCACAACAGCATTATTACATTTGTATTAACAGCATTTTTCACCAATCAGAAGAAGAGTCACTTTCACACATCATATTTTAGGCAACAGAGTGATCTTTGACCGGTCTAACAGTTTAGGTCTAACTCTAAACACTTTTATAGTCATGAAATCACTGAGATGGAAAGAGACTACTGAACATTTTTAAAATGTATAATCTAGTAAGGGACACACACACACACACACACACACGGATTTCAGAAAAAGCATTTACACTTGACCTTAGAACTGGCTGATTTGCAAGGTTAAAAAAAAATTAATAGGAAACTATTATAACAAATTCAAATTGGTTTGGGAATACAAACCAGAAAGTATTATTAAAGAAGTACAAATGTCAAGACTGTGGTGGGTGAAAGGGCTGAAGTGGTGAAATAGGTGGGAAGTGACAAAATGGCCAGCATGCAACCCATTGTTTGCTTTGCACTGTACATACCTAACTATGAATAATAGGATGATGCTGTATAGCCTGGTGGGAAAGAACGCAGAAGAAAATACAGCATAGAGGAACAAAACAAATCTCAAGTAATTTGACTAAGTAAGGCTAATGGACTGAAAAATGGCTTATGCTATTCAGTGGAGTAAGAAAGAACAGGAGGATATTAAATAATCGTGGATGTTACAATCTCACAAAATTTTAATACAGAAGACAAACCATGAAGAATTCTTAAGATGAATGAATAATGCACTGAAACCAAGGACAAGACATCTGGCAGAAATATAAAAATAGAAATAGCAATCTACATCCAGAAATGAACGCCTCATCTCCAAAGGACTTATCTACACTTACAGTAGTGCAGCAGCACCGATGGAGCACTTAGTGAAGACACTACCTGTGCTGACGGGAACTTGTCCCATTGGCACTCCACCTCCCCAAGAGGCGGTAGCTTTGACGACGAGAGAGGCCCTCCTTTGACATAGCACTGTTTATGCCGATGGTTAGGTCAGATTTTCCAAATCCCTCAGTGATGTAGTTATACCAACAAAGTTTGTAGTGTAGACCAGGGCTACGAAAACTCCTGGGACTACACTGGGTCCAGGATTGAAGCCAGGTGCCCAGAGTCAGTTTATACAATCCTGTCTGGTGTATTTTATTCCTGGGAGAAAGAGGAGCTGAATCAATCCCGTCTGAACTGCGCAGTCGGGTGGAACAGTATTCTGCTCACAGAGCCAGCCAAGCTCTCCAACAAGACACTCAAAGGCTTGAAGCAGGAGACACAGACCCTTCCTTTTGCCCCTGGGTTTTCTCAGCTTAACTCTCTCCCTTAAGCCTGCAGGGGCACCAGCTGCTGCAAACACCTCAAAAGGGGAAGCACAGCTGAGGGGACAATCACCCCTAAAATCAATGCAGCCCTGGGACAGAGCTGCGGATCAGACCAACACATTACAAAGCCGAGCTGTTAGTCAGAAATTGGAAATTGTTTGGAATTTCCCTCAGTAAAGCTCTGCAGCAGGGAGGCCTCACTAAGCCGCCAGCTGTTGTGGAGGCAGAAAAGTCCTGGAGGGAAATTCAGGAGATGGGGCATTTCGCTGCTATCATTGACTGTCAGGTCTGAATCTTCCCCCAAGCTGCAAACAGGCTAAAGTACCATTGTGTTGGAGTTTTGGACAAGGATTTTGTGGCTACCATGATCCTGCTAAATCTGGGGGAAAAGTTGGGGGTATCTCATCCTTAAACTGATGGTGCTGATTCAGTTCATAAGAGCACAGAAATTCCAAGGCAGTGGCTTTGTATTAAGCCACTCACTTCAGTGTGAATGAGTATTACAGCACCTAACATATGGTTGCACACTATTCTGAAATCCACCAAATAGCGTAGCTCATTTTATGTTGTTAGTGGCAAGCAGAGCCCTGTGTTTTTTTGCAAATGTGAAATATAAAATAAAACAAAAAACAATGATTAAAACAACATATGATGAAAAACCTCACTCTGCAGCAGCTCCTGCCCCTCCAGGCTGGTCCTGGATCCCTGCTCTGGGCATTGCAACTTTGTGCATGGGATTACAGTGCTGCTCAGGTCTGGCCTCGTCACCCCTCTGTCATGATGATGGGAGGGTGGCCGCGCCAAATTTGAACAACTGGCATTGTGACCTGACACATGGGGTTGCAGTGCCGCTCAGGATCTGCCCACTCCCATCCTGGGGGGCAGGCCCCGACCCGCTGGTGTGGGGAGGGGGAGAATTTGGAAAAAATGATATAACAAGAAATTCACAAAAAATAAAATGCAAAATTATATAAAAAAAATTTCATGGGTCTCTAGTAATAAATTGTACCAATTTCTTCCCTCCAGCTCCCCTAGTTTAGGGATTCAAAGGTTCTAAACTGCTGTGTATCATATACATTATGAGCTTTCCCAGCTCCTGCAAACTGGCTTTGAGCATACCTTTGTATCAGTTTGTCTTCCTTACCTTTCAGATGTCAACTGTCTCCACAGACTAAGGAATAAGATCAAGCACTCCACTATAACTTTGTTCTATTCATAACTGACAAGTTCTGTGCAGCTCCACATGTGACATTTTATGAAAATCACTTAATGAGCTGAAGGGCATACAACCATAAATTTCAACTTATGAAGAACACACCTGCCCCCAAGCATTGGCCAGGGGTAGGGCATGGAGCTGCAGAACACTTGGCAGGTACAGCTGCAGCTGTGGTGTTGGTGTGCTTGTGTTTCTGGGCTCTGTCTGAAGGCTTCTGAGATTGCTGGGGTGGGTAGGTGGCTAATATGCTCGGGTACTGTATGGGAAGTAGGTGGGGTTGTCTAAGAAGTAGTTGGGGGAGTTGACATGGCATTCTGGAGTGGGCAATGGGGGCCAGTCTTGAGCACTCATCTTCTACCCTCACTAGCTGTGTGGCCTCTGCTGCTGCATCTGCTCTCAACTACTGCAGCAGACTGCTCCTCCCATCTGCTCCTTCCCTGCTGTATTCCAGTATGGGGAACAGCATGAGGGAAACTCAAGGATCTGCCCCATGTGATGTAGCAGAAAGGCAGAACCGCTGGCAAACACTTGCTGTCTTCCCACAGCTCAGACACATAAACATACACAGGCATTCTGCTGAGATGTGGGAATGCATGACAGGGCAACCAAATCTGGGAATGTCGTGCAAAATTTGTCACATTTGGCAGTCTTGGCTATTGTACTCCCCACCAGGGTAGAAGCTGACCATTGAGTGCCATCCCTGACTTTGGAATTTTCTGACAAAAAAAATCAGGTTAAACTTATTGGAAAAAATGATCATAAGAAGTTGGATGAGCCAGGACATTGGCAATGGGAGATAGAACCTCAAGCTTTTGGTGGCAGCTTCAAATCAAGTCTCAGCTTGGTAGAGATCAAATGTTGCTACCATCCAATTGCTGCTCAGTAGACTATATCAGGGGTTCTCAGTTTTTCACAGTATGTACCAAATCTTAACAGATTTTCTTGAGGACCACTTCCCTTTCAATTGCATAGACTGCCTCCCCTTCCATTTCTGATTGCATATTATAGTGGCAACTACATACATTGCTGACTTGTAAAAGTGATATCAGATAAGTATTCAACGTATTTCAGATGTCTTAACAAAATTTAGCATCTGGAAACAAGGAGTACCAATACAGAGAACCAGCTGGCTCTCTGCAGACCACTCATAACAGCTCTGACATACAAGCTGAAAATCACTGATCTTTATGAACTGAGTCTAAGGATGTCTGCTCCCAAGCAGACAAGTGACCATATCACAAAAACTACCTTTCTGAGACTGCCAAAGGATGGTATGAATCTGAAAGCTGAACTCTATGCACTCTCTCTCTCTCTCACTCCTGTGGTTGTCTACACACTAACAATTAAAACCCAACAACACCTTTTGTTATTTCAGTGCAAGTCTGCCTGTGGACAATCTTACTTAGCATTAAGCCTGTCCTATTTTGGATTTAAATAAAAACCAAATTAAGCCAAATTGATATAAGACATTCTTAATCCAAAACAAGAGCACCCACACACAGACTTGCACCCAAACAACAAAAAGTGTGAACTAAAACCAATTATTTTGGTGTATTTTAGCTCCCAGAAGTGCCCCACTAGATTAGATTTGAGGCATGTTGGTGTGGTAGTTTGCACTGTTTCTACCTATGCTGTATTTGTTCTATGGATAAATAGAAGATTTAAATCACAAGGAATGCAGTCAGATTTGTTCTAACAAGCATGCAGTGTTTTTAAAAGGATTTTAATTTCCATTTTATTCACGATGATGCTTGTAATTAATCCACATTTCTAATATTTAAAGATTTGGATTAAAAAACCTTCTTATGAGTGCATCACCAGTTAGCAACCGCTTGTCCTAAACTTTTCAGTTAATGACAATTTAACTGAAGAAGTTATTCTTCATGGCTGAGCTTTTTAGCATCATTATTTACAGCTTCTATTCTAATTAAAACTAAAAAGAAACAAAAGCAGAATGACATTTGTTACACGGCTGCCTGTTTTCAAAGGAAAGTGAGACACCCTCATGTTTATGACACCACACTGAACACTAAACAGGAGTTATTTTTACAGCTATCCAATGAGCCCCAACAGAAATATGATCCTTTCCAACACATGGTATTTAGTAAGTATCTTTATCATGAGCACTAGCTGTAAAGTGAAATACAAAGCCTTCATGGCATCTCACTTAAAACCCCCCCACCAATTTTTGTTTCCTGAGGGGCTAAGCAAATACAAGTAATTTCACAAATGAAACAAACAAATAAAGCATACCTCTGGGAACTTACCCCTGGGAAGTTTACAAAAGTTTTCTTTAATTTACTATTCCAGTTTATATCATATATCATTTTGTGAAATTTAGGGACAAAGCTTTACATCATTTTTGCCCACCTTAAAACGGTTTCTAGCTATTGGCATGACCACAGGCGTCACCCATGAAACATGCACCAGTAATCACTAAAAAGTTATAAAGCTATCAAAAGGGGTTTTGGGTTTTTTTTGTTCGTTTGGGGTAGGTGTTTTTTGTTTTGTTTTGTTAAAATGCTTATTTTAAAAACTTCTAGGAGTTAAAGTATTTCAGTGGAGATAAAATCGCTTGGGCAGAGACCAGTACCGAGAGGTTCAGGGAAAACACTTCCTAAAAACTTCATCGATTGATTCCAGTGGAGCTACACCAATTTCTACCAGCTGAGGATCTGGCCCTCCAAATCTTCCCACCAAGTGACTGCTGTTGGTAGATCAGTTACTTTCCCTTGACTACAGGCTGTCAGTAATTTCCCTTCCCCCATTCTAAACTTGAGCTTTTCTAACAACTGTCTGAAGACTGGTTTAAGAGTTTTTTTTTTTATCATTATCATCAGTGAAGATTAAACACTGCTTTAAATGAAAAGACAACAAAGAAAAACAGCACGTCAAGGTGACACTGCTGTTCAGAATTTAAAAGTGTTTCACTCCAACTATCTTTGTTGAAATAATGATTACTCCCCTGTCCCTCCCCCCAGGATGAACAAACAGGGGGTGAGGAATCAATTCAGGAGACACTGAGATATGTGAAGCTATTTACGCTTCTTCAAATAGACTATTTTCAACTGATTCAATCTCACCTTAAATTTGGTGCTGTCTATCAGTTTATTCATAGGACCAATAACGGGAAGTGCTTCTATCTGAGAGATTAAGGTAAACTGGAAAGGGCAAGCCCTACAGAGGGAAGAATGTCTAGTGATGGTATTTCACGTCTAATTTTAGACTCTGACAGCTTTTACTGGAGAATGTTTATAAAAGGGTACTACTGGTTTCTGTTTTATCAGAGCTAGGAGAGATCCACTTGTGCTAGTTACAATGTATTATTAAAGAATATTAGCAATGGTTAATAATAGAGTGCAAGTCTGTTGCAACTATAGTATATACCAAAAACGCAAATAAATAAATAAACTTTTGAAGAAAACATTGACAAGGCTTCAATCAAATCTCCTTACATTATGAGATAAACTTACATATGACTAATTTATGGGGTGGAGGGAAGACTAAAAACAACCACTCTCAAAATTATAGCCCTGCAGCAAACGGTGCTATAGAGTTGAGAAAGCACTCTTATTATACACGACACTTTGTGCTGCTCTGGCAGGGTAAGGAAGCCTTGGAGTGGTTGTAAATGTATCTTCTGCTGAGCTTAAGGACCCTTTATGCAGTTGGAGCAGTGCAAGGTGGTTTTAGTGTAAATGAGAATCAGGATCCCGAACACTTAAGAAAAGCATAAGAAATAAGCACAAAAGACTTCCAATCAAACAAATATTTTAAGAAAGTCTTCTGCACCATTTCTGAGTAATCCAAGCGTTACAGAAACTTGCATTCCAGAGATGGCTTTGTTTTAAAACTTAAAATCTTGCATAGTCATCATCCTCAATGAAGAAGGCAACTTGGCTAAGTGTTTTTTTGATAATTTTTTTCACTCTCCACCCTGGCTTCTCTAGAATTCCCATTATTCACGCATCACTTTGTACCTTTTCTTACGCTGTCCCTTAGGCTTTGAAGGCTCCCCTAAATAATGCAAGTCTAGAGCACACCTTTGCCACCAAAAACCCCACCTGTTCCAGGAAGCATTTCAGCGCTACATAAGTTCTGTTTTATTAAGGCACTCTAGGGCCCGAGGTACACTACCACACGGGACTCTGCCTCCTACCCCCTACTTCTTGTACAGGTCTTTGTTCTTTTATTGTTGTTATTTTGAAAGCTTTTTATATATGGGGAATAGGTAGAAAGCCTTCATTTCTTTTGGTTAAGATTCACTTACAGCATAGGAGATCTGCCATTCAGTTATATATGAAACAGATAGCCCTTGAAAAGGAAAGCATCTATGGTTATCCAACTCAACCTCTAAGGTGACAAGTAGTGTCCTTTGCTCCATTCCTCCAGAACCGTGCAAGAGTATAGACTTTGCTTACATACTTTAGCTTTTGGTGTGACATGAAAAGGACTCAGGATAGAATGAATGTAGATAACAATTTTCCATCACTCACAAAAAAAAAAAAAAAAAAAAAAAATGGTGCCGAAGTTGAGATAGACACATCGAACCAAAAAACCTCCCAAAATCACCAAAACAATTCTCATGTGAGTAATTATAAAATCTGTTACAGTTAGTTCACCTAAAGGGACACTGTCAATTTAAAAGTCATACTTCTGTCTGACTTTCCCCCCATCCTCTCAATACTATTATAATACCTAAAATTACTAAAATTGAAAGTGAACTAAGGGGCAGGCGGAAGAAAATCACCTTATTTTCAGGTTTTTCCTTGTTGTGACATATTTGCTTCTTTCATGTGACAGCAATTTATGAATACCTCTCTTCACTGTTTCCCCTGTTTAATCACTCAGTTAGCCAGTTTCTCCTCCTGTGTGTGTAGGTCTCTCACACACAGCATGAATGGAGAAGATTTTTTTAAAAATAGGAAAATCTGATTTTAAACTCACAAAAATTGTCAAGGGACAAATGGGAAGGCGTAGTACCTGAAATTTAAAAAAAAAAAAAAAAAAAAAAGTTGAAAATAAAAGGATTAGATTTCAAGATGTTATAAAAAAGTTAGAGAGTTTTTATAGTAAAGATTACAGATTACTGGGTCCTAAAATTAATGCACTAGCAATCTGAAGAATAGGCCCTATTTATTTCTTTTAAATTCATTTTTTAAATTTAATTTCAAGTGCCCAACCTGACACAAAACCTTTCCCTGCTTAACTATGAAATGGAGACCCTTGATTGGGTTTAAAATAACTCTGTTTGAAGACCACAGAGGTGTACAGTTTGAAATTTGTGGTATAATATTATATCCCCAAATTACCATGATCGGGCACCAACAGTACCTTTAATAAAGTCTGCACAGTTTTTAAAAAACCCACACAAATATATTTGGAGGAATGCAGTTATAGAAATTGAACTCTTGGAGAAAATTTTCACACCATTGTGGCTATAGCTAGGGACCCAAATCTATACTTGGATGTTTAAATAAAAGTGCCTTGATTTTCAGTGGTGCTGAGCACAGACAGCTCCCAATGACTTTAATGGGAATTGCCAGTACACTAAAAACCTCTGAAAAGCAGACCACAAGAGCCTAATTTTAAGTAGCCAAGTTTGAAATGTTGGCTTTAATCTTTTGACACCTGGAGTGAAATCCTGGCCCCACTGAAGTCGATGGTAAAACTCCCATTGACTTCCATGGAGCCACAATTTCAGCTCTGGTTTCCAAGTTTTTAAAACCAAGTGTTAACATTGAGAAAACCACTCTACACTCTATTCTAGTCTAGTTCTTATGTGGCCCTCATCACTGCGGTATCATGAATGCCTAAATTCTGGGCTGTGGCTGAGGAGTGCTTAGCACATCACAGGATGTCTCAACTAATATTGGGGCAATGCTGGCAGCAGTCCAGTCCTCAGGATAAATTTGTGTCAGGAGCCAATGGACCAAGTGGCCATTCTCACTGACAGAAATTGACAGAGTATAAAAGAGACCTGCTCTCTCTCTGTTCATACATATGTACCAGGCGGTGGGAGGAATGGTGGGGGAGAGCTGTTACAGTAGCTCCATGCTATTTGAGATTTCCTGCTATGCAGGAGGAATCCTACAGTGGCCTCTTACACTGGCTTTAAGACAACTTTGTACTGGCAGATGGATGCAAAGCTGCCCTAACACTGGGCAGGACCTGAGCCAAAGTAACTTGGGCATAGTAAAAAATTCATATAGGTAAAAGCCTCAAAGACCACCTCTTACAGATAATTGCAAAATCACTACAGAAATAATCAAGAAGCTCTTTAGAAGAGATCATTTTACCACCCACCCATTGGGACTCGAAGCAGTCTCATGCTGATGGAGGCTAAGTGCCAGAAGATAGTCATTTAGAAACATTCCTCGTTAGTGAGCCTAGCAATCTAGCAGCAAATGGCTGCTGGGAAGCAGCTCACCAGGTGGTAGAAGGAATAGGGAGAAAGTGAGAAAAAAATAAATCAAAGTTCAGAAATCCTGCAGGGAAGGCATAGAAAAAAAATATTTTTGAATCATTCATTTACTTGGTTAAATGAAAGGTTTTGTTCCCTTTGCATAAATATCAAGTGTCAAAGGTGTAAGTGGCAAAATGCACCAAATCAGTCCCTTTAAAGAGCCACTAGATAAAGGATGCTTTTAACAATCTGATAGAAAATTAAACCATTCTATAAAGGTTCTTCTACTGCCCTCATCATGGTGGTATCTGAGACCCTTCCAGTAATGCAACTAACACTTGTCATGTGTGGTTTGTTCTCTCTCTGTCATCGTTTCCCCAGAGGGAAAATTGTGTGTGCAGTGTAGTGTTTTGGTGTCTTATTTTTGTTTTTGTTATAAATTAAAATGTACACTGTGCTATGTGTTGATATTAGTGAAGGCAAGGTCGAAGAAGTAAGCCTTGCACTTGGAACAAAAAGGGGCAAGTTATTTGAAGTTTCTAGCCCAAATGGAGATCACTATGTCTTTCTTACATGATTTCTGTGTGTGTGTGCATATATACACACACATACATATAAAGTGTAACACAATGTGAGCAAGCTACTACAAAGAAAAAATTGTAATTAACAGCTGGTAGCCTGATTCCCTTAATTAAAACAAGGCCAGGATAGATAAAAATCAATAATTAAAAAAAAAATTGAATTTTTCAAATTTAAATAGGATTTTTTCTTTTTATTAAAATGCTTTTTGAGGGGGAACCCCCCCCCCCCATCTAAAGCGCCCACCACTGGCCGAAGTTTGCCGTTCCAGGCCAATGGGTGATGCGGGAAGCGGCGCGGGCCGAGGGATGTGCTGGCCGCTGATTCCCGCAACCCCCGTTGCTCTGGAACAGCAAACCATGGTCAGTGGGAGCTGCTATCGGTTTAACATGTGGACGCTGCAGGTAAACAAACTGGCCAGGCCCGCCAGCGGATTTCCCTGACGGGCTGCGTGCCAAAGGTTGCCGATCCCTGGTTTAGAAGATACTATCAGAGATGCTTAGTTTTGCAGTTCTCAAACTGTGGATTTGTACCTCCAGAGGTAACATGCTTGTTAACAGCAAAAATGTTTTAAAATAAATAAATATATAGAGATGAGAAATAACAGATCTCAACTCTATTGTCCTTCTGCAAATTTGTGTACACAGAGTCAATCACTTACCTCTCTCTAAAAGTGCAAAGTTTCAAAAAGTTCAATGAATAGAAGATTGTTGGGGGTGGAATAGATTTGGACAAGGAGAAGTAGTCTGGAGATAAATGTGAGACAGGAGGGACACATGCTTGTTTTGTTAAAATATTTTATGTTTGCTGTTAAAGAAAAAAATCCAGAATACTTAACGTTGTTGTTTTAGTTAAATAAAATAATTTAAATGTCTGTCTGGTGATGTTCTCCTCCTAATACAGCATGGCAAGAAAATCTTCCAAATATGATTAACCTGTTTAATTGGAGGTAGTTCACCTCCCAATGACTTCATAAATATCTGCTTCAATTATCTTTGGTAAATGAAACAACCAAACAATCATTCATTTTCTGATATAGCTGTAAAACTAATTTGAAAAGTTTTCAAAATAAATCACTGTTTAAAAATGTATAATGTGTACCTTCTAAAAATGAAACCTACATCTATCTCTGAGTTGTGAAGAATATGTATTAAGGTTATAACAACCAACAAGAATGCATTTTTATGTAGAAAACCATGATTACATTGAGTCTTCCTGACTAGTGATTTAAATCATGATTTAAATAAATCAAATCCACCCTGAACAAGGCTTTACTTCAATGAAGCGATTGCTCCAAGAGATTTACTATAATACTATACTGACAGATAAAAAGCCAAAACACAACCACAATCACCTCCATGTAGAAAATCAGCTCAACTTATAATGATGTAGACAAGAATTCATCTTAGACAACACTGGTAACTCCTTTTTCCTCTTCACTGTCCTCCTCTCAACACTCTCCAAGTGAGGTGATACAGCTAAACAACTGGCAACAGTAATGGATAGCATACTGAATGATACGACAGGTGCTTTAAAAAATATTGAAACAAAGGAGAGGAGGTGGCTACGAGCCATCTGTAACCAAGATAAAGATGTGTTCCCATGAGATTCTGTTTGTACAAACTGGTGGCAAGGCTTGACTGGATTTTACTGCTCCTTTTGGCAAAGCGTACCAGAGCCACTACCTCTACACTGTAGTCTTTGTGGCCGCCTCCTGTGTGCTTGGAAGTTGTGTAGAAATTTTTTTTGGTTTGTTATTTAACCAAGCACTTACTTTTCTAGTTTTGAAGCAGACACTCAAATCTAGCAACCCCCTATTTCTTTCTTAATAAAGGCTGAGATTAGAGGACTTTAATATATACAATATTACTGTTGTTTATTTATAAGGCAGATTGTGGTAGTGGTCATGTCCAGGCTTCACACTTTCAAAAATCTTGGCAATGGGCACTACCATTTCTAAGTAATAATTATGAGGTTCTTTGTCCTTACCTCTTTATAAGAAATGTGCAGGGATTTGCTATATTTGCCAGTACATGCTTCAAAACCAGTTCCACACATTTTACCCCAGCGCATGCAAATGCTTATACCAAAGATTTTGCTGACTTAAAAGCCTGTGATGCCCTTCCATTTGAGGTTTCTCAATCAGGACCAACATTATGTCTTAGACTTGGGTTTGAGTTTAGGTTGTGTTTCCCCCAATCTACATAAGCAAAAATGGAAAAACTTGATTATCCCTGTTAATGGGTTAGAGAAATTAAATCCCCCCCCTCAAGTAACCCCTAGGGTGGTAGGTTACAAAAGGACTAAGGATCAGGTACTTTGATTTCAACAGCATCTCCTAGTGAGCACCTCCTGTGTTAGAATGTTGCAGAGATGACACTTCATTGTTTTTAAATCTGAAAACCATGGATGAACCTGAAGAAAAGTAACCCAACGAACAGTAGAAAGCAGAAAAGAATACTAAGAATGACTTCCTGTAACACTGCTGTAGCAATATTTAGAGAAAAAAATGGCACTGGAGATACTCATAAAATAATGCATCCTGGTAGCAATATCAGTTTATGGTCTGATTCACAGGACAACATATTAGGACTTCTGGCTCTTCGGTCTGATAATATTAATGTCAAAAAGTACAGTGACCCAGAGCTGTAATACTTCTGGGGCTAGGGGAGAAACAAAAACCAAAAAGAATGGTAAAAAATTTAAAGTATGTCATGATGCTGTGGATATAATGGGTAGTCTACAGTGATCTCTTCCTTGGGCCATCGGCAAACAACATTGCAAAAAACCCCCATCTCTTTCTAATTCCCAAAACTGTTAAATCACCAAAGAGAAAAAAATAATGATGGTAACTCAGCAAATCTCTGGGTAGTTTAGCTTCCAGAACTACGAGTTCTAATGGAGTTAAACAAACACTAAAGTGTAGACGGGAAACCCAGGGAATATTTAAACTGAAGCATTCCTTGATTTCAGGAGTCCTGGCCTTTTAGGGTATGCGTGGACCAGGGGTAGGCAACCTATGGCATGCGTGCCAAAGGCGGCACGCTAGCTGATTTTCAGTGGCACTCACACTGCCTGGGTCCTGGCCACCGGTCTGGGGGGCTCTGCATTTTAATTTAATTTTAAATGAAGTTTCTTAAACATTTTAAAGACCTTATTTACTTTACATACAACAATACTTCAGTTATAGATTACAGAAAGAGACCTTCTAAAAATGTTAAAATGTATTGCTGGCACACGAAACCTTAAACTAGAGTGAATAAATGAAGACTCAGTACACCACTTCTGAAAGGCTGCCGACCCCTGGTGTATACTGTAATAAAAAACCTGCAGCTCGCCCATGTGAGCTGACTCAGGCTCACAACTCTCAGGCCCAGAGCCTGTTTAAATGCAGTGCAGCCGTGCAGACACTACGATTAAACAGCCTCAGCCCAAGCCCCACAAACCCGAGTCAGCTAACACAGGCCAGCTATGGGTTTTTAATTGCAGTCTAGACATAGCCTTACATTTGAAACTCCTCTACACATAGAAATCTTCTCACATAAGCAATGACTCTTAATGAGGAATACCACTTTACATCAGTCTTTCCTACTGTCAGCAGCTACCATTGTTTACCACACGCTGTCACCTTTGATGCTAGTTCATATATTAGCTGAAAAACGAACACATATTTTCTCTTATCTGTGAGAACAGCAGTCCAGGACTATGGAGACCTTCTATTTCTTGCTATCGTTCATCTTAGCAGTTCAAACACTGGTTGTTATGAATGTTAATGATACTTTCAACAGGCTTCCCTTACCCCATAAATTTCCATGAAATGTCTCAAGGACAGAACAGAAATAATTAATCTAAGTAAAGATAATATACTTTAAATACCTATGGGTAATGTATTTATATGTTAACAGAATTAAGTCAACTCCTAAATGAAGATGCTAACTAAAATATCTTTAATAAGATTGTCCACTGATGAATTTGTTTTGTGTTAAAGACAGCTAACTAACAAGCAAGGAAAAAAAATTAAAACAACAAACCAAACCCAAACTCTTGTAATTAGCGATTGAACTGGATTTGGGGGATGGGTGGAAAGAGATAATTGTGATCTTTGGTCATTTTTGACACAAACCATTTTTACAAAGGTGCAGAAATACTCAGATATTATTTAAAAAAAAAAAGGTGATTTTTTTTTTTTGCGCCATGGCATGATACAGGAGTGATAAAATCTAATGAGAAGAAAGCCTATTCACACAAGACTTCCAGCACAGTTTTTCCACAGATTCAAGTAATTTGGATTCACTTGAATTTTTGGATCTTTATCCAAATGCAAAGTCCAAACTTCCTGAGGTTCACCTGTCGTGTCTTTTGACCAGTGAATGAGAATATGTAACTCAGTTCTAGTCTTTTCATGAGATAACTTGCTACTGAATTAAAGTTGGCGTAACTCTTCCTTTGCTGTTGTCATAAATTTGCTAACAAACTACCATTGTTCTCATGTTCTAAACTGAGGTTATTTTGTTTATTGCATCAAGAACATCAACAGGCTGTTGAGAAAAGGGCTTTGAACATTGTTTCATTTTGATATAGGCTACCAAAAAGCTCCCCAAAACACTGAGGCTCTGAGAGGTTCCTCGAAATATGCCCATTTCCACTTTCAAGACTGTTTTACCACAGTATGAATTCATCATGTTAATTAATTTGTTATACATCATTATTTAGTATGCATCTTTTTTCTTAGCTAATCATATTAATAGAGCAACAGAGGGTCTTGTGGCACCTTTAAGACTAACAGAAGTATTGGGAGCATAAGCTTTCGTGGGTAAGAACCTCACTTCTTCAGATTCACTTGCATCTGAAGAAGTGAGGTTCTTACCCATGAAAGCTTATGCTCCCAATACTTCTGTTAGTCTTAAAGGTGCCTCAAGACCCTCTGTTGCTTTTTACAGATTCAGACTAACACGGCTACCCCTCTGATACATATTAATAGAAATAGCTAAGGATTAACCGCAACTATATCTTACATAATAATATGCAATCACCCCCCCCATTAATTCCTTTCCTTTGACTCATATTGCCTATTTGAATTTACAGTTATGAAGTCTTAGTAAACTTCTTGGGGCCTCCATAATTATGTTTGTATTAGTAGCCATACTAGTTATTTTCAGTGGGTCTGTGTAAGGTTTTGGCAACATTGTGATCTGCAATTTCCCAGTAAGGTGCCATTGATCAGCCCCTAATTGCCTGCCATCCACCATGATGATGAATTATTACAAAATAACAAATGGCTTGCCCATCAAACAAATGTTTCTGGCATGAGCAAGTGGGTAAGTAGAACTTTTCCAGGATGACCTAATATAAATTAAGTTTATTTGCATTTTATATGAATATTTACAAGTGCACAAGTTATAAACTTCACTAATTATCCTATGGTTTTGATTACTGTAATCACTGTACAATTACCATTATTGTGGCTAAAGCCACCAACTGAATTTCAGGGCTCTTGTACACGTTGGACCCCCTACACAATTGTGACTTACTCTTTCATGGCCATCATGCATTTTTCCTATTTAGGAGCCTATGACTAAGGATATGATTTGATCATGGACATCACCAGCCCCAGTGTGATCATACCCTGATTTTGTACATTTTTACCATGACTGCCCCATGAATTTTGCCTAACGTTAGTGTGACAAAAATCGCATCCATACCCATGATTGATTCGGGCACTGGAATTATTCCAATTTTATCCTCTCTCGGCTGCTGTAATTATAATGTCAGACCCCAATCATTTACGGATTACTACTGAAGTGTGTGTTTAAAGGCCTGGGGTTTGTAGATCTGCACCTGAAGCAAATTAATAAACCAAACCAATCTCCTTTGAGCAATGTTTGTTTTGAAGGCTCTGGTAGGCTACTGGAACATCCTGCTATATCAGAAATTCTGTACACTACCATAGTAGTTTAAATTGGGTACGGAACTGTGGAGAAGCTTACAATCCCTTCTGCCCATAATTATTAACAGATTTCCTAGAGTGGGAGACTCAGAGTCAAATATGGCAATGACATCAGCAACAGTCAACTGCTAGAATACTGTGTCCAGTTCTGGTGTCCGACAGTTCTAGAAGGATGTTGATAAACTAGAGAGGGTTCAGAGAAGAGCCATGAGAATAATTAAAGGATTAGAAACCATGCCTCACAGTGATAGACTCAAAGAGCTCAATCTATTTAACTTAACAAAGAGAAGGTGACCAGTCTGTAAGTACCGACATGGGGAACAAGTATTTAATGACGGCCTATTCAATCTAGCAGAAAAAGTAACACCACAGTCCAATGGCTGGAAGCTGAAGCTAGACAAAAATCAGACTGCGAATAAGGTGTACCTTTTTAACAGGGAGAGTAATTAACTATTGGAACAATTTACCAAGGATTGTGGTGGATTTTCTGTCACTGACAATTTTTAAATCAAGAGTGGATGTTCTAGATCTGCTCTAGAAATTATTTTGGGGAAGTTCTACGGTTGTGTGAGACAGGAGGTCAGAGTAGATGATCATAATGGTCTCTTGTGGCCTTGGAATCCATGAACAGCATTTTGATGCTGTCCTGAAGCAGTAAAGAAAGGGGAGAAATCTCAAACTTTTTGGAAGCGTCAGGAAAGAGAACAAGTGTTTCCCCCCCTTTTCTCTCTTCTATTCTCACCAAAACCACCATCTATTAAAGAGAGAAGACACCTAGAAATAGTTTTTATTCATTGGGGTAAAATGGCCAGAAATTGAGATATATGCAAGGAATCCAATGTGCAGGGAGAGAAAAAGATTGGGAAAGGAAACAGAAAAGTGCTATCTTTCACTGGATTGGCAACCAAAGAAACCCCAAAATACTTATTTCTGCCTTAAAATTCTGGAATACACATTGGTCCCTTCTAACCACAACCAGGTTTAGAAATTGTTTACCTTGAGTATTATTCAGCATTCAAAAGAGACTTCCATATAAACTACACATTAAATAGCATATGCCCATTAATGCAGGGAACTCATCGTATTATGCAAGCTTGGGAAAAACACAAGAAATGTGAGCTTCATTGCCAAACACAATTGTTGTTGCTCTCCAAATCAGATGTAATTTCAGAACCATAAGCTTTCTGAGTCTATTGCTGCAAGAGACATAACAGACTATTCTGTGTATATTACTCTTCACTGATTCTTTGGGGACCTAACATTACTTAATACTATTCAGTAGATTTGTACAACACCTTTAATGTAGCACTAAAAAAAGTCAATAAACTCAGCATCAGCCTTCCAAAGAGGCTGGATGTGTCCAGGGATTGGTAATACAGTGCCTTTCCCTTCTACAGCAGTTGAATTTGGCTCATGTCAATGATAACC
>NC_048300.1:125408232-125458656 GCF_013100865.1 Trachemys scripta elegans | reverse complement strand
AGACTGCTGAGCTGGAATTGATATGCAAACTAGATACAATCAACTCAGGATTGAATAAGGACTGGGAATGGCTGAGCCATTACAAACATTGAATCTATCTCCCCTTGTAAGTATTCTCACACTTCTTATCAAACTGTCTGTACTGGGCTAGCTTGATTATCACTTCAAGAAATGTTTTTCTCTTACTTAATTGGCCTCTCAGAGTTGGTAAGACAACTCCCACCTGTTCATGCTCTCTGTATGTGTGTATATATATATATATATATATATATCCTCAATATATGTTCCACTCTATATGCATCCGAAGAAGTGGGCAGTAGCCCACGAAAGCTTATGCTCTAATAAATTCATTAGTCTCTAAGGTGCCACAAGTACTCCTGTTCTTTTTACAAGACAGTAGCTAAACAAAGTACAACCCTTGCTAGGCGCACATACTCTTTTGCAATCTTGAACTATTTAAAACACATTGGAAGATATTAAAAGAATGGCAAAGGGATCCAAACAACTTGTTTCGCGATTACAATTTCAACACCTGCAATCTTGCATGCCAGCATTAAAGTAGGTTAATTCAGAGACAGGACAGCAGCCTCTTTATCAATGATTAAGTGTCACCATGAGGTGTAACAAGAAGCACATAAGAACTCAGTTGGCAAGTTCATAAAGATAAAATTCATGACCTTTAGTTAAAGGAGCATTTAAGTTATGATAAATTTTACTTATAAGTTGCTCAGTTAAACAAAATTGTGCCAATGTTTCCCTTCATAAATCCATTATTCTCTACTACTCCCCGTAAAATATCACATGATGAAATTATCTAGAGAATCAAAACTCCTTTCCACCTATCAGGAAACATTATTTAGTTAAAGATTAATACATACTTTAACCAAAGGATGTAAGGTACATTTTTGATATGTTGCATGGGGATTTAGCAGTGGGATTTAAAAAAAAAAAAAAAAAAAGTCATGTAGAGTCTTGCACTAAAAATCCATGCAATACTGAAAACGTGCCCAAAAGAGTACAGACTTGGCACTTTGACAATTTCAGTTTAGGTTAAAACACACGCGCACACCCCCCCCCACTTCATTTCTAACACTTCTGCTCAATTATGTGCAGAGACTACTAGAGAACAACTCTCAATAAAGTTTCATATATGTTATGTAAATAAATCTAGGAAACCCCCAGGTGTGCGTGCATTCATTCTGTTCATTCAAGTGGAAGAAAATAAATGTAAAAAGCTTTGTATGGAATATTCCTTTCATCTGTATCTTATTAAGAAAGGACATCCCTCAGTGCAGAATCAAATTTGCCTTGGTCCAATAAGAAAAAAAAAAAGCAAGCTCTGTTTTCTCCTTTTCAGCACTCGGCAATTTTGATATAAATCACAATAATGAAACCGAGGTTATTATACAATGTTATTTATAGTGAAGTAATTAATCTTAACCTGTGACTTTCCGCACAACTACTTTTTTCTTGCATCCATTTTCAGTTTATCCTTTTCAATTGCCTGAATTGTGGCCAGAGCTCTGGGGTGGTACAGAAGTAAAAGGAGGAGCAAGGTTATCATTTAGATTCATACACATACATACGCAGATTCCTTGTGGGAGGGGAACGCAACCTTTGCGGAGCATCTACTTGCCCCCTTCCCCCCCCCCCATGCAAGTGGGTGGGGAGTAGGCAAGGAATGGGGTGGAATCTTGGTTTAGCTCCACAATACACCCAGTGGTGCAGCTCCTCCCCAATCTTGGAGAGCATACAAAACTCGGGTAGCCCTGACACACCATGCTCCCTTTCCTGGAGTGGAAGCAGAGATGGGCTGGGTGGGCAACTGTGATTTAGGCAGCTTTAGGGTCACTGCACCAATACTTTGACACTAACGCAGGGCTTATGGCAAAGCTGTGATTGAACTCAATGCAATTCACGTATATAGGTGTCATTTTAAAGGAGCAATTTCAAATGAATTTGAGATTTAAATGTATAATAAACTGGCCAGATCAAAGATATGAAATCTCTCTTCTCTGATGCTGGAGTCTCCTCAAATCTCAAATACAAGGAAGCATACACACACAGGATGGTATAGGAAGTGACATTTGTGTCTCAGGATATGGCACCTTTCCTTCCAAGTCAGCAAAACACAATATCCCACTGCACAAGGGCACCACTCTGTTATCACAGGTGCTGTATTTGGGGTGTACAAGGTTCCAAGGACTGTCTCCCCGCCCCATGTAATTAAGGATCCAAGGGCACTTATCAGAATTATAATGCTGTAGTAACTGCTGTGTTATAGCTAAAGTCAGCATTGCTAATCAAATTCCAACTATCTAAATTCCAGCTGTAGTGAAAACGGATGGTTATTTTTCTTGCTTTAAAAACACGTGGAGCATTGCTGAAAGTGAATCACTGTTACATCACTAAAGCAAGGTAAAGATAGCAGCTTCTCAGTGGTGGGGAAAATAATCCCTTTCTATATACAACCAAAAAACCTGGGATCCTTCTGGATGAGAAGAGCTCTCTTAATTAAAAATAAATTCCTTAAGTTATTAGCCTAATTTAATAAATAATTGATTTATATGTAAAAGTGGCTTTTGATTCCACAATTGTTTCTTAAATAAAACATTTGATTTGCCAGTAAAATATAATATGCCTAATTTACAGTAATTATTTCTAAACCTCTTTTTAATTTATTATATTGTTTTTTTAATTCATTATCTCACTCAACTTGATAGTATTAGTTATATAATCATGTTCTTTCTCAAAGTGAATGCTGTTTTCTTCCTTCAACTCCATATCCTCTAAAGTTTGTTATATATACATAAAATAAAATAGAGAAAGAAGAAGTAGACTCCCTAATGAATTCAAGCCAAGAGATAAATGTTCGATGATTGCATCTTTGGCAAACTGGCCTTTGCAAAGCTCATCTTTCTATCTACGGAAGCAACCAGAGATGAATGAGGCTATTTACAACAGCCTTGTGCATATATTAAATTGTGTTATGTAACCTATCGCTTAAATCAGCATCTGTGCCAGATGACTGGAGGATAGCTAATGGAACGCTGATTTTTAAAAAAGGCTCCAGAGGCAATCCTGGCAATTACAGGCCATCAAGCCTAATTTCAGTACCAGACAAACTGGTTGAAACTATAGTAAAGAACATAATTATCTGGCACATAGATGAAAAAACTGTTACTAACCTTCTGTAACTGTTTTTCTTCAAGATATGTTGTTCATGTCCATTCCATGTTAGGTGTGTGTACACCACGTGCACCGTTGCCATAGATTTTCCCCTCAGTGGTATCTGTCAGAGCGGCTCTGGTGCCCTCTGGAGCAATGTCGCTCATGCGCAGGTATAAGGAGCACTGCTGGCCACGCACCCTCTCAGTTCCTTCTTGCTGGACAACTCCGACAGAGAGGTAGGAAGGTGAGTTGTGGAAAGGATATGAGCAACACATCTTGAAGAACAATAATTACGAAAGGTTAGTAACCACTTCTTCGAGTGCATGCTCATGTCCACATTTGGCGATTCACAAGCAGTACCTCAGGTGGTGGGCTCAGAGTTCATGAACATGCTGACTGCAACATTGCTCTTCTGAACCTGGCATCGCCTCGAGCCTGTGGGTGATGGCATAGTGGGATGCAAAGGTATGCACCGATAACCAAATTGCAGCCCTGCAGATGTCTTGGATGGGAACTTGCGCGAGGAACGTTGCTGAACAGGACTGAGCTCTCGTTAAGTGAGTGGTTAGGATGGCTAGCGGCGGGACATTTGCCTGCTCACAGCAAGCTCAAATACAGGTGGTTATCCAGGACAAGATACTTTGGGCTGACACTGGGAGCCTTTTCATCCTTTTTGCTACTGCTACAAAGAGTTGCATGGATTTGTGAAAGGGTTTAGTTCTCTCAATATAGAAGGTGAGAGCACATCTAACATCCAATGAGCATCTTCTGAGTTCCTGTGAGGCTTCAGAAAGAAGACTGGGAGGAAAATAGCCTGCTGGCTATGGAATTGTGACACCACTTTGACAGGATGGCTGGGTGGCGGTACAGCTGGACCTTGTACCGTGGCTCTGATGTAAGAACCCTGATTCAGAGACCTTTCTGGCTGAGGTGATGGCAACCAGAAAAGTGACCTTCCAAGAGAGAAACAGTAGCAGACATGGTGCTAGCGGTTTGAATGGAGGATCCATGAGCTTGACAGAACCAGGTTTAAGTACCATGGAGGGACTGGCTCACAGACCTGAGGGTAGAGTCTCTCCAGATCCTTGAGAAATTAGACCATCATCTCATGGGAGAATACGGACTTGTCATTCACCAGGTGGAAGGTTGAGATTGAGGCTAAGTTCACCTTGATAGATGCAAAGGCCAGACCTTGCTGCTTTAGATGGAGCAAGTAGTCTAAGATAGCCTACAGGGAAGAACAAACCAGAGAGACACCTCGGTGAGATGCCCATATCAAGAAGCGTTTCCATTTAGCCAGGTAGGTAGCCCTAGTGCACCGTTTCCTACTACCTAGAAAGACCTGATGAACTTGCTCTGACCAGGCCTGCTCCTCCGGGGTCAGCCATCTAACATCTATGCTGTTAGGTGAAGGGAGACGAGGTTTGGGTGGAGCAACCAGCCGTGGTCTTGTGAGATCAGGTCTGGATGGAGTGGGAGTGGAAGAGGGAATGCTATTGAAAGATCCAGTAGCATGCTAAACTAGCACTGGTGTGGCCACACCAGGGCTATGAGAATAACTCTCACTTTGTCCTGCTTGATTTTCAGGAGGACCTTGTGAACAAGAGGGACCAGGGAAAAAGCGTAGAGCAGGGGTCCTGACCAGGGGAGCAGAAAGGTGTCAGACGGGGAGTCCAGACTGTGCCCGCAAAGCGAGCAAAACTGATTGCACTTCCTGTTTTGCTTGGTCGTGAACAGGTCTACCTGGGGAGACCCCCACCTTTGAGGGATGAACCTGCCAATTTTCAGGTGAAGGGACCACCTCCAGGTGAAGGGAAAAGGATCTTCTGAGGTTATCTGCCAGTACATTCCGGGCTCCTGGGAGATATGTTGCCTCCAGGTAGATGGAGTGTTTCATGCAGAATTCCCACAAATGGATGTCCTCCTGACACAAGGCAGAGGATCGAGTACCTCCCTGTTTCCTGATACAGAACATGGCCGTGGTATTGTCTGTGAGAACTTGCACCACCTTGCCTGAAATCTGAGGGAGGAACACTTGGCAAGCTAAACATACAGCCCTGAATTCCCTGACTAATAGGCCCTGCGTCCTGAGACAGTCGAGGTGGGCTCCCCAATCTACATCTGATGCATCCGAGACTAGGGAGACTGATGGCTGAGGGGCAACAAAGGTACCCCCATCATTACTGACCCTGGGTCCTTCCACCAATCCAGACAGGTGAGGACCAGGGTAGGAATAGTGAGCACTGAGTCCAAGTGGTGTCTGTTTGGGGAGTAAAATGACACTAGCCATGGCTTCAAGGGCCTGAGACGCAGCCTTGCATACTGAACCTACATGTGGCCATGTGCCCCAGCAGCTTGAGGCAAACTCAGGCAGTCATAATTGGGTGTACCATGACCATGGATATCAGGTCTGACATATAGTTTGAAATTGGGCCTCCAGAAGGAAGGCTCTGGCCTGGGTCAAGTTGAGCACTACCCCAATAAATTCTATTCTCTGAACTGGAACAAGAGCCGACTTTTCCTCATTTATCAACGAGCCCAATGCCTGGAAGCTGTCTGGATCATGCTGATGCTGTTCCGCACATAAGTTTCTGATTGACCTTGGATTAGCAAGTCGTTGAGGTACGGGTAGATCTGGACGCCTTGCCGTCTGAGGAAGGGCTGCTACTACCACCATACACTTTGTGAAAACCCAATGGGCTGCTGAGAGGCTGAAAGGAAGAGTGATGAACTGGTAATTGCACTGATTCACAATAAATCTGGGAAATCTTCTGTGGTCAAAGAAGACAGAAATGTGAAAATATGCGTCCTTTAAGTCAAGGGTGGCATACCAGTCCCCTGAAGCAAGGGAGGGAATGATGGAGGCTAGAGAGACCACACAGAACCTCAGTTTCTTGAGATCTGTTGAGGCAACGTAGCTCCAGAATAGGACAGAGTCCCCCCTTGGCCTTCGGGATTAGGAAATATAGGGAGTAGAACCCCTTTCCTCTCAAGTCTTGAGGAACCTCCACCACAGCCCCCATGCATAGGAGGGATTGCTCTTCCTGGGCAAGGAGTTGCTCGCGAGAAGGGTCCCCAAAGAGGGACAGGGGTGGGGGATGTGAGGGAGGGATGGATAAAAACTGAAGGATATAGACAGTTGTCACTGTACTTAGCACCCAGTGGTCCCATGTTATACAGGGCCATACCTGGCTGAAATGGGACAGATGGTCCAAAAATAAAGGGGAGGCAGGATCTGAAGTGGGAACTAGTATAGCGCCTTTGGGTTTACCTTCAAAAGGCCTGCTTGGGCCCACCAGAGTACTTATCAGACTCTGGCTAGGAGGTTGAGGTGGATGGGAGTGACTGATGACATTTATAACTTCTGCCTTCCCTTTTGTAGGACTCCTGTCTCGGAGAGGGCTCCGAGAAATGAGGTGGCTATTGGGGCCCGAGGTGCTTCCTGGAAGCAGACAGAGCATAGAGGCTCAATGGCCTGAGGGTGGCTCTAGAGTCCTTCAGGCTGTGAAGTCTTGTGTCTTTCTGTTCCAAAAATAGTGAGGAGCCTTCAAAGGAGAGATCCTGAATGGACTGTTGGACCTCATGAGGAAGTCCTGAGGACTGGAGCCAAGAACACCACCTCATGGTGACAGCAGAGGCCACTGTCCTTGCTGCCGCATCGGCTGCATCGAGAGTTACCTGGAGAGAGGTCCTGGCCCCATTCTTACTCTCTTCCAAGAGGGCAGCGAATTCCTGCCTTGACTCTTGAGGCAGAGAGTCTTTGAAATTTGAGAGAGTCTCACAGATTGTAATCTTAACTCCTCAGCAAAGCTTGCTGGTTAGAGATACACAGTTGAAGGCTACCTGGTGAATAAACCTGGTTAGAGAAACAGAGGAGTCTGATGGCACCTTAAAGACTAACAGATTTATTTGGACATAAGTTTTCGTGGATAAAAAAAACCCACTTCTTCAGATGCATGGAGTGAAAATTAAAGAAACAGGCATAAATATACTGGCACATGAGGAGAAGGGAATTACCTTACAAATGGAGAACCAGTGTTGACAAAGCCAATTCAGTCAGGGTGGATGTGGTCCACTCCTAATAATTGAGGAGGAGAAGGAATACCAAGAGAGGGAAATACCAACAGAGGGAAAATTGCTTTTGTAGTGAGCCAGCGACTCCCAGTCCCTATTCAAGCCCAAATTAATTGTGTAAAGTTTGCAAATGAATTGTAGTTCTGCAGTTTCTCTTTGAAGTCTGTTTTTGAAGTGTTTTTTGTTGAAGAATGGCTACTTTTACATTTGTTATTGAATGTCTAGGGAGATTGAAATTTTTTCCTACTGGCTTTTGTAAGTTATCATTCCTGATGTCTGATTTGTGTCCATTTAGTCTTTTACGTAGAGACTGTCCGGTTTGCAATGTACATGGCAGAGGGGCATTGCTGGCACATGATGACATATATCACATTAGTAGATGTGCAGGTGAATGAGCCCCTGATGATGTGGCTGATGTGGTTGGGTCCAATGATGTTATTGCTAGAGTAGATATGGGGACAGAGTAGGCAACAGGGTGTGTTACAGGGATTGGTTCCTGCGTAAGTGTTTCTGTGGTGTGGTGTGTAGTTGCTGGTGAGTATTTGCTTCAGGTTGGGGGGCTGTCTGTAAGTGAGGATTGGCCTGCCTCTCAAGGTTTATGAGAGTGAGGGATCATTTTCCAGTTTAGGTTGTAGCTCGTTGATAATGCACTGGAGAGGTTTTAGCTGGGGTCTGTACGTGATGGCCAGTGGTGTTCTGTTTTCGTTTTCCTTGTTGGCCTGTCCTGTAGTAGGTGACTTCTGGGTACCCGTCTCACTCTGTCAATCTGTTTCCTCACTTTCCCAGGTCCCTCAGCAAAGGCTCTTAAGCAAAGTAAGCAGTCATAGGACAAGAAGGAAGGTCGCCTCATGGATCAGTGACTTGTTAAAAGATGGGAAACAAAGGGTAGGAATAAATGGTCAGTTTTCACAGTGGAAAGAGGTAAATAGTGGGTTCCACAAAGGATTTGTACTGAGACATGTGGTATTCAACATATTAATAAATGATCTGGAAAAGGGGATGAACAGTGACATTGAAAAGTTTGCAGATGATACTAAATTATTTAAAATTGTTAAGTCCAAAGCTGACTGCAAAGAGTTATAAAGGAATCTCACAAAACTTGGTAAATGAGCAATAAAATGTCAGATGAAATTTGATTTTGATAAGTGAAAAGTATCGCACATTGGAAAAAATAATCCCGACTATACACACAAAACAATGGAATCTAAATTAGCTGTTACCACTCCAGAAAAGAGATCTTGGAGTCATTGCGGATAGTTCTCTAAAAACATCTGCTCAATGTGCAGCAGCAGTGAAAAAAGCTAACAGAATGTTAGGAATGATCAAGAAAAAGAGGTAATAAGACAGAAAAGATAATGCTACTGTATAAATCCATGGTATACCCACATCTTGAATATTGCATGCAGTTCCGGTCACCCCATCTCAGGAGAGATATATTAGTATGGAAAAAGGACAGAGAAGGGCAACAAAACTGATTAGGGGTATGGAACAGCTTCCACATGAGGAAAGATTAAAAAGACTTGGACTGTCAGCTTAAAAAAAAAAGAGATAATTTAGGTGGGGTGGTGGTGGGGGTGATGATAGAGATCTACAGAATCATGAATGGTATGGGGAATGCAAGTAAGGAAATGTTTTTTATCCCTTCACATAACACAAGAACTAGAATCACCCAATGAAATTAATAGGCAGCAGGTTTAAAACAAACATAAGGAAGTACTTCTTCAACCAACGCACAGTCAGCCTGTGGAACTTGTTGGCAGGGGATGTTGTGAAGGCCAAAAGAATAACTGGGTTCAAAAAAAGAACTAGATAAGTTAATGGAAGATGGATCCATCAATGGCTTTTAGCCAAGATGGTCAGGGATGCAACCCCATGCTCTGGGTGTCCCTAAACCTCTGACTCCCAGAAGCTGGGACTGGACGACAGGGGATGGATCTCTTGATAACTGCCCTATTCTGTTCAGTCACTCTGAAGCATCTGGCACTGGTCACAGTCAGAGACAGATTACTGGTCTCGATGGACCATTGGTCTGACTTGGAATGGCCATTCTTATTTTGGAGTTTTAAGAATTAGCTTGTCAGAATCCAAGTGTTGTACACACCTATTTATGATCTGTAATGTATTAATGTCCAGGACCCCATTGTGCTAGGTACTGTACAAACAAAAACAAAACAGTTCCCGACCAAAAGAGTTTACATGGATGACTGTACTAAGTAAAGTGGAAGAACTGCACAGTATATGGAAAGCAATTACATCACTGAGACTGATGCGAAACACTACTATACCTTTAAAATTTACAACACGAGAAGATGCATGCTTATGTTTGCCTCTTAGTTACATGGCATGGCACATACTAAACTTACCCAAAAAAAGCCCATTAGTCCTGTCTCAAAACTCTACAACCTCTGATATTGAAAATTACACAGGAGTTGCTTGAAAGAGATTTTTACTTTCATTTAACTGCAGCTTTTGTTAGCCTGCTTCACAAGTGATTAAAACAAGGTAGAAAAATTCATGTTTTTGTTATTACCTGAACTGTCTGATAAACCGAAGGATCAAATCCTTTCACAGTCACCTCCCGGAAAACTCTTGGCTCCAGTTCTTCTTTCGTCAGATCACAGTGATAAATAATACCTGAAACAGAAGTCAAATTTGTCAATTAAGTGCACATGCATCATTAAAAAGACATTGGATTAAAAAACATGAAAGACTGTAACGATTGCAAAGTTAACCCAGTAGGGTAAAGAAGCAGCCTTGATACATTCTTAAATTTAATAATTGACATGCACTTCTTCACTGAAGAATTCAGAGCCTTTCTATATGCAAAGAAAAATTATCGCTGCCCATACTAAGCATGTGAAGTTAGAATTCTCACAACCAACTAAATACAAGGGGGAAAAAAATTAAGCTGCTTTGCATTTACTAAGAATGATAAATCCAACAGAATTCAGATAATGGAAAGATTTAGGAGTCTACTTGGAAACGTGATGGGTTAATACAGATTATACCAATGTAGCTGAACAGAATTTAGTCTAATATGTTCACTTAGGGCCTGATCCTGCAAACACTTAAACATGTGAATAATTTTAATCATTTGAGTATGCTCAATGAAATCAGTGGGATTACTCATATGAGTAACATTATTCACGTGCTTAAGCACATGACCATGATGAAGCTGGTAGACAAACTCGTTTTTAAAGGTGTGATTGAGGCAAAGCCGCATTGCCCCTGAGGGAATGGAGGCACTCTGCTCAGGGAAGCAGAAGGCCTTCTGGAACATCCATCACCCACTGACAGCATACCTGCTGAAACACCCCTTTGTGGGGAGCACCTCTCTATCCTCTGCACATTTATGGAGTGGACAGAGCCATGCACCCATTTCCTCTTTACCGAGCCCTTCCCATAGGGGAATAGGGAGGAAAAGTCACTGTGCACCTGTGGAAGGGCCAGGCAGGATCTGGATTTTAGACTGTAATTTTCTTTTCTAGGATTCAATCCTGCAAATACTTAACCATGTGTTTAAATTCTCTGCCCCCATTTTGTTCTCTAAAATTCCTGATAAAGATACGTTCTTCCCCAATGGTCTTCAAGGTGGTCAGTTGGTAGGAAAAGATAAGGACAGTCTTGTGGCCAAAGAACTGGACTGCAATGCAAGAGATCAGGGTTCAATTCCCAAACTTCCTGTGCGGTCTTGGACAATCACTTTGTCTCTCTGTGCCTTTGTTCCTCAGATGTAAAACTGGGATTATAGTGCTTCTCTCTAACCCTGTGTCTTGTCTATTCATATTGTATGCTCATTAGGACAGAGTCTTAACATATGTTTGTACAGTCCCTATCACAACGGGGCCTCAGACTTGGTTGGGAATCCTAGTATGATACAAATAAACAATTTCAACAGCCAGCAGTCAATATCCTTAAGATAGGCTTGCAGGACCTAGAGGATCATTCTGTCAAAATCTGGAAAAAATTCAGGATCGGTGACAAACCTAGGATAGGGCTTTTTCTGATCAAGTGGAGCCCTGCCCTTTCAAATTTAGATAAATTAAGATTAAAAAGGAAAACACAGTGTGAGGGTGATGGAGTGAGAGAACAAGATTTAGATTCTGTTTACTGGATTTTATGGAAGTACCAAAATTTACCACTTTTTTTTTTTTTTTTTTTTTTAATGATTTCTTCTCTCTAATAGGTACAATACCATCACCATTAAGAGAAACGCTCAGTGTCAGAGTATAAACAGCAGAGGAGCTGAGTGCAATTGTAGTAGAGAGCCAGTAAGTGGAACAAAAGTAAGGTCAGCCCAAATTGCCCGTCTATCTGTATACTGACTGACTTGACAACATTGCCAAAAATAAGATGCACATAGCCAGCTTGCAGATTCTCTTGGCTGCTCTCAGCACAGTACATTAATACAAAGTGAGTTTGTATCTAACAAACATTCAGTACTAGATCTCCTTACCTATCAGCAAAGAGGAAATAATATAAGACTTAACTATATCAGATGATTAAGGACAGAAATCTATGATTTAAGTAGCAGTAAGAAAATCTATTTCTTAACCCAAGTTGCTCCTCAGTACATTGTACTGTATTAACATGTAGTAGAAGTAGTAAAAAAGCAGGGACCATTTAAACAGCAGGGAGCTCAGAAAAGGAAAAGCAGCAAGAAATCTACCCCCTCCCTTAAATTATATAATTTGCTTACAAACCCCCAAACTAGCAATATTTGTCTCCTAGTCTCTCTGGCTATTACTATGAACAGTTTTGCACCTACTCTGAACCCTTTTATTATACATTGGGACAAAAGGGCTGTTTATTTCACAAGGTAACTCCGGCCTCTTGCAGAAATAACTGGACACATGGTTTTGCTTGAAAGAAGCTTACAGGCCTTTTGGGACTTTTGCTTTTATCAACACTTAGGATGAGTCATTCCATTCTGCACTCATCATCCTTCCCCATCTTATCCAGCAATTATTTAGTTTACATAGCTAAGCCTTTATGCACAGCCTTGTTCTGCAGTCTGTTGAGGTAACTTCAAGATTTTACTTGCATGATCTTTCTGGTTGAAACTGGTGGGGTTTTTCCTTTCTGGCTCCACACTCAATTATCAACATTCCCAACACCGCCACTCATGTTGAGAGCATATATTCAGATCAGTTCCAATCTGGATACATAGTCTTCCCTGCCTCTCTTTTTATGCTTGAAACTGAGAAAAAAAAAAAAACTTATTTTAAGAAAATATTTTATGTTTTGTAGATTAATTTTCTTACTCTAGTGTAAAATGTAGGGAGAGTTTGGATGACAAAATGAAAAGGGTACTTTTCAGGGTATTAGGAGTCGGTTAAGTCCACTTTGACAGTAATCCCATCCAAACAGGCCATGTTCCGTCACAGATATTTCGGGGTTTTTTTTTAAATTAAAACGCCAGTGCATGACTTCCTCCCAGGCTAATGAACTCCACTCCCTCCCAAACAACTGCATGCACATTATCTTCTATTGCAGCACATGAATTGTCTGTGTGAAAGTTATATTTCATGGTTAAAATTTGGCATCTATAGCAAGGACCACTTACAGAAAAAATATAGTTTAAGTTTGGAAGCTAAGACCTCCATGATCAGTTTTTAGCCAGTATGTTTGCCTTTAGAATGAATCAGTATTTTTCTAGGGACCTTGGTTCTCCCCCTTCCACCTATTTTACTAATCCAGGGATTAACTTCTGCTTGACTTTTGGGTAATCAAGAAAACTCAGTAACAACAGAATGTGTGTGGCTGCATGATGTGTTTATCACTCCGTGGACACTGTTAAATTAATTTGTTTGCATAGGGCCTGGTTTACTGAGCACCCATAGCTCTCTTTTCAGTCAATGAGAGTTATGTGCTCTCAATACCTCTGAAAGCCAGGACTCTAGACAGTGACTGGAGGGTCTCCGTAGCACAGTGGAGTGTAGGGCCTGTCACACACAAACTGTTTTTGGAATAAGTTCTGTGTGGCCAACTGTAAACTGCCACTAGTGAGAGAAAATCAGAATGCCACTGAGTGCGCCAATGTATTACTTCAACAGGAACTGCAGAGCAGAAACTGGGATAAATGCAAAATTATGAATTTTAACCATTTCTCCAGATGCAACTACTTGATATTTTGTTATTCAGAAGAAAGAAGTTTGGGTCAGTAGCACGTCATGGACCATACAAAGTAGAAGCTTGCTCTTCTATATATGAAGGGAAAGCACACCCTTGTTTTAGCATCAAACTGTTCATTTTCTGGGCTGCACTAATGACCTAATTTTCAGAGACAGTTTATTAAGTATCTGTGGGCTGGTCAAAAGGTATTATCTGGCCCACTTTTACATGATCATGCAGCTCTGCTCAAAGCACATTCGTACAGCCTCTAATCGGTGCTATGAAAGCAACACCAATTTCCTTCTTTAGGAGGACAGAATGAGCAAGAAGTTGCAATCTTCCATAGAACTCTTTGTAATATTCAGTCATTTCTGAACCCAGATCTCCAACGTATTAACTCACTGTAGATCCATGAGATCCAAGAGTCTTCTCCATTAATATATTTTAAATGCACAGTCCAAACAACTACACACTATTTAGGGGAAAGCACCTTTTTCTATGTCTCTAAAGATCAAACCGAAATTCAATCTCATTATGTGTACAGTACCTCCTAAATTAAAGATCCATTGGGCAGGTCCCCTGTAAAAGGGGTAACACCTGAGGAAATAAACAACCTTACCTGGAGATAAAAAGGACATAAACTGATAAAATATTTGTGTGTCCTTTTTTCGGCCACTATAACCCACAATGCTGCCGACTTCCAAAGGAAAAGTCTTGAGATGTGTGCCAGTGGCTAGATCATGAAGTTGTAGAACATTCTTCACATCATGCAGGTAACACAAAACCAGGAAGTTGGACCTAACACAAGCAACCCATTCTGTAAAAGGGGTAAAAGAAAAAAAAAGTAAAGTGAAACAAAATCCTGAAACTACTGTGGGAATGAAATAATTAAATATAACTAACCTTAAAAATTGCTTTAAACACACACACACACACACACACAAAACCTCTTATGGCATATATCTGATTAAAATTCTGTAAGCTTCAAAGTTTCCTTGCAGCTGTGAAAATAAAGTTCTTCAAAATATCAGCAAAAGTTATATATAAATATGAAAGACAAGATGCCAGGAAAGAGCTGTAATATTCATAAGACTTACATTCTAACAAATACTTTTTCAAACCCCATGCAATTAATGTACACAAACTAAAAGATTTTTCTATATCAGTGTTTAATGGTTCATGTTGCTATTGTATGTCCAGTGTTTCAAAGCTATATTGACAAAATCTACAATTTTTTCTTCATGAAAGGGTAATCTTTCTGTCAAAAAGATATCAGGGAAATTATTTATGGAAGCATATGAGACTGAAAACTAAACCATAGCTTTTGTGCACAAAATTTATGAGAATGATAAGGTGAACAGCCGTGTACAGTACATTGCCATTTTTGTACCTTTTAAAGGATTCAGTAGACTATTCTTATGAATAAGAACTACTCCAATGTGATTAAGGATGCCTAATGGAATCCATGGAGTCCCAAGCTAGTGTTCTGAGAACACTAAAGTTATGAAGTTAAGACAAAGATTATATACTTCTTTTTCAGATGATTAATACTTAATATTGAAAAGTACTAAGCCTTTAAGTATGAAGAGAAGCTATTTTGAAGTATACAGATTAAAGGACAAGAGCTAATTTTTAGTTAATGCTGTTACTTTTATATTAGTTAAAATAGAACAAGCAATGTTGTTGGAAAAAGAAAAAAACTTAAGCATTTAGACACAAAGAAATATAAATATTCACACACCTTCACACTTCATATAATCTCTTAAAATGTACAAGTGTAAAATATTACATTGCAGATTGAAAAAAACAACAACTTTAACTCTGCCCCTTCCAATGAGTCTAATCATGAACCAGAAATCCTCTTACAACTATCCAGCATACATCACCTACATTTCCAACCTGAGCTACAAACCTTCACAAATCCTCACTGAACTGCAATACCTAACACACCACACTGCAGTTCATTCACCTCTTATGGGGACATACACAGACTGCTTATATGTACTGGCTTTCAGACTGTAACTTCTCAGAGGCAAGGACTGTCATTTATCATGGTTGTACAGTGCATATCACGAGTACCAACCTGGTTGAGGCCTCTAGATATCATCAGAATATAAAAGCTAATTTCCGAGCAAGCATGTGTGTGTCGTTTCTTTTAATCTAATATAAGGCCAGTACAGAGTTTAGGACTTCCCAGATAGGGAAGATAGCTGGGCAGGAACCGAATTTTCATCTCACGGAAAATTTTGCATTTCTGAAAGAATTTTCACTCTAAATTGGAACAAAATCAGAAATGCAAAATTTTCCACAGGATGGAAATTTTGAAACATTCAGTTTCAGAAGAACCTAAATGGAATTTTCTAACATTTCTGGGCTGGTAAGCCTGCAGAATGATTTGATTTAATTGAATCAGCATTTTCTGACAGAAAACTGGTCTGTCGGAAAAATCTTTGACCAGCTCTATCCCTAAGGTACCTGATTCTACCCTACCACGCCCTATCCTGGGAAGCTTATGAGCTCTTTATGGTGCCAGTTTTCACATCACATATTATCATGTGGCATTCACCTGGGTACTTGGATGCTCTGCCTTAACTTACAGATTAGATGTTGCTTGGTGCACACCATTCTTAGTATGTCCTAAAATGCCTGGGGTTTCTCTCATGCCATAGGCTTTAGATCCCTATTAACCACATAATAAGCCTTTCTTTATTAACTTACACATAAGGGAAAAATTCAGCTTATAGAAAACTGCTTCTCGCTAAGTATTTCTGTCATTTAGGAAAAGGGTTACTTAGCTGGCAACTAACAAACATTTTCACTTACTCACAGTTGTTCCTTTGCCAAGTCAACTTCCTCAACCAAATTTTGACAAAATGGATACAGAGGTAAAGGATAAGAAAGGAGATTAGGGGAAAATATAAAATAAGTTCTCCTTTCTCTTGCCAGGTGATAAGTGGGTAACAATTCTTGTCTTCTTCGGGCCAAAACTGTGGCTTCTTTCCCTTGCAGGAAGAGAACGTGGTCCATTTGGATCAGGTTGGAGGGCTGGATCACAGCCAAGGTCCAACTGTTGGACAAAGTTTTCTCCTGGCTCCTGGTTGCAAGAAACTGCAGATGCCATTAAATGAGCAGACAAAGACTAGACCTAGGATTGCCTAAGGGTATGTTGTTACACTAAGTAACATCATGACCAATAGTTTTTGCACCTACAGTAGAACCTCAGAGTTACGAACTGACCAGTCAACCACACACCACATTTGGAACTGGAAGTACGCAATCAGACAGCAGCAGACACAAAAAAACAAACGCAAATACAATACAATACTGTGTTAAACGTAAACTAGTAAAAAAAAAGGGAAAGCAGCATTTTTCTTCTGCATATTATAGTTTCAAAGTTGTATTAAGTCAATGTTCAGTTGTAAACTTTTGAAAGAACAGCCATAACTTTTTGTTCAGAGTTACGAACATTTCATAGTTATGGACAACCTCCATTCCCAAGGTGTTTGTAATTCAGATTCTACTGTATAACTAGAAATAGAAAACAAAGAAAATCAACACAGAAACAAAGCAAGCAAAACAAAACTGACCAAAATATGACAAAGACCCATCTTACAGGTTGCCCTCGGTTTTAAACTCTTTATGGGAATTCAGGGTTTCCCCAACCGTCTTTTTAAACCAACTAGAGCAAAGCTGAACACAGACTAAAAACATGTTTGCACATCCAATTTTCAGAACAAAAGTTCCAGGATATGTTATGTTCTTCCTCGTCATCATAATTTTAGATAAGGATAACAAACTCTCAGAATTGTAGATCAAAACTAATTTGTCCATAAAGCCTTAACTTCTTTAACTGTTTCTTTTCCTTATATAGGTCAGATCTGTCCTTCCACCGTTGTGACACCCTGGCTTCTGCTCACCTTTGAATCCTAATGACCATACAGAGTCATCACCTTCCCCTCACCCTCTTTCCTGAAGGGCCAATGAAAATTTGACACTAGTTTAAAATTTTTAGTTATGTTATTTTAAACATTACATATGCAACTCAAGCGATTGACCCATTTTCTTCAGATTTTTTGGGAAAAAATTCTCCTGTTCTTTTAACGTAAACCTGGCAACTTTCAGGCCAAACCCAAACCCAGACACTTTATACTGGAATACTAACTGGAATTTTAATCATGGAGCCATGACCTGATATAACAAGATACTGTAATAGATAAGTATGGCACCCTTTATAAAATAGTAGTTGCTATGGTGTGGAATAAATCTTATACGTGAGGACGGATAAAGAAATATAGATTTACATTTTAATTTCTTACATCTTATTATGCATTTCAAGTTATAACATCATACCTAGCTCTAACTAAAATAAGAAATTCGACATTATTATTACATAGCCTCTTTTTATATGGTTCCTACGTACAATAGGCAGTTTTATTCAAACTGTAGAATCTGCAAGATGCCAAACTTCAAGTTGGTTTTAGTTCATTTTAGAACTTTGGTTTATTAATAAAAATATGAACAAGAAAAAAGCATAAATGCAATAATGGCAATATTCTACTTCTGGCAACACAAGTAATTGTCAGGCAATACAAATATGGGCTGCGGAAGTGCAATTTGTGTTCCCAGTAGACAACGTACTTCTATAACTAGAAAATTCTCAAATTTTATATTAAAAATGTTCTGCATCTTAAAGCTGTATAAGATGATATATAAAGAGCTACACAGATTAATCTCAGAATTGGGTACAACCCATAACATGCATGCAAAAATATTTATTTAGTCTTTTCTTTGTGAAAATACTCACTCCCCATCAAAAATATCAAGCAAAAGTTCTCCATTTTAAAATACAGTTGTGACAATCACCGATTCCTCACTGATTAGTTGGCTACACAATGTAATTTGATGGATCTTTTCAATACAGGTTAAAATTAATTAGATATTTTCACTTCCACCAAATTTCCCTTTTAAGGGGGGGAGGGGGAAAAGATAGCTCAGTGGCTTGAGCATTGGCCTGCTAAACCCAGGGTTGTGAGTTCAATCCTTGAGGGGGCCATTTAGGGATCTGGGGGAAAAAATCTGTCTGGGGATTGGTCCTGCTTTGAGCAGGGGGTTGGACTAGATGACCTCCTGAGGTCCCTTCCAAACCTGACATTCTATTTCAATTTTTCAGGGCAAAGGCATCTAATTTCCACTGATACCTCTTACAAATACTATGGAGCATGCTTTGAAGGTGGTGATATTACCTCTTATTCACCCCTTTAGTACATTATGTGGTTATAAATAATCTCCACAAGGTGGAGAAAACAGATGACAAGATGAGGGGGGAGGGAAAGAGTATTTTCAAAAGTGCCTGAGGAGCATAAGTCCCATGGAAAGTCAATTGGACTTATACTCATAAATGCATAGGGCACTTTTGAAAGTCTCCCCCATAATATATTTTCAGAAAATAAATACTAGTATGGGCTATACAGGTACAGAAAGAGAAAAAAATTGAACCAGACTTAAAAGAACAGTAAAGAACCTACATCTAAGTAAAGTGCTAAATTATCAAACTAAAATAATGCTGAAATTGTTAATAATAACCATTTCTCTATATAAAACCATGAACTGAATTTCTCTGTACCCTAATCTCTGTTTTGAGAATCGGAGACACAAGACACTATTGTACTTTGTAGTCAAGCCCACAACCTCACCTCCTTTGCTGACACTCCAAGCACATATCCAGAATGCTTTAACTGGTTTCTTTCCACCTCAAGGAAACTTCTAGAGTCTAGACTGTATATCCAGAAAGTTTCCTTTTTAACCAATATGTAGCCATCATAATATTCTCTGGCACATATTTATTAACATTCACACAAACTACTGTATATGTTACAGCTAAAAGAAAAAGATGATGCCCGTTATGGACTTTTTAAACAAACCCATACAAACCACATTTTATAACGCTGGTGCAAATGGTTAAAGAACTGAATTTGCTGTTATGATACTGAATGCTGTTTTCCTTGGATGAAATTCTCCCGAAGTGCCAAGTTGTGTTTTCAAGGCCCTCCGGCCCACTTTGGGGGTGGGAATGGTTACACAAGGTGAGGGGACTACTGGAAGTGAGCTGTAAGAATGGCTACACAATATTAAATTCTGCAGAGATAGTGACTCACAGCCACTACAGAGAGAGCACAGAGGAGCTGTGTTGCAACTCTACACACTGCTTGTACATTGGGGTTTGTGTGGATTTTGTTAAAACCAATCTACAAGGGGTTTTCAGCACTGAGCTGTTTTTTTCTAGGCTTTGGAGAGAGGCTTAGAGTAAAATTTTAGTCATGAATAATGCCTGGGAGCTCAGAAATGTGTCAACAGTTCCAGTTTAGGAGAGATTGTCCAGACCATATTTTTATAAATACGTGTTAATATTTAAATAAAAGGTCCCTTTAGTACAATGGATTTCACTGGGGTCAAGGATGTGTGTCTGTTCCATCAACAAAATTTCCCTCCTAATAATTTTAATATGGTTTTAGGTGCAGTATGTTGAATTCCTTCATGTTAAAAATCCATCCTGAAAACTTAAGGTACTGAAATTAGTGCTGACCCTTTATTTTTCCAGTGCTAGACACATCATGTCAAGCAATCCAACTGTACAGATGCATATTGACATTCTTATGCTGAAACACTGATGGAGGAGAAAAGAGAACCAAAATGAAGACAAGATCCATGTGCAAATAATTCCTAAGAGGAAACATCAAACTCACTTCCTGAGCAAGCACATGCGTCAACCCCATTAATAAGGGGAACATTTTGATGGAGCTTCAAAGCTTGAGTTGAAAGACAGCTGCTAATGTGCAATTTTCCTTTCTTCTGCCATGTGAGTTAGTCCACGTTTCAGAGTCACAGTCACGCTTGTAGAACTCATAGAAAATGACACTTTCCCCCCACTACAATAAACCTAGAGTTATTTATGTGTAGGAAGACCTGCAAAGACAATATTAACAGTTTACAGAATAAAGCATTACTCAATTGTAGATTTATATTATAAGTGGCCCTATCTAACAAACATATAAAAAGGAGGCAAAGGACACCCTAAAATAAGATCCCAACACATTTAAGGTCAGTTGCAAAACTCCCACTGGCTTCAACAAGGCTAAGATTGTACACCTCCTCTCAGACAACCCATATTGCCATACATGCATGAGTAAGGTGACCAGACAGCAAGTGTGAAAAAATAAGAAAAAGACCCAAAAATCAGGACTGTCCCTATAAAATCGGGACATCTGGTCGCCCTATATGTGAGAGAGGAAAAAAGTGCAAAGTTGTTCTGAAGCTGCAAACATTGGGGAACTAAGCCTCTCAAGAAACCCAGGGCTATGCCTTGCTCAATCATGACTGGTGCGGGCTTGCCATGGTATCTTTTGAGAAAAAAGCCATGACGGACCTGTGGTAGCCCTGGTCATGAAAAGTCAGACAAAGGGTACATCTACACTACAGCGGGGAGTCGATTTAAGATACGCAAATTCAGCTACGTGAATAGCGTAGCTGAATTCGACGTATTACAGCCGACTTACCCCGTTGTGAGGACGGCGGCAAAATCGACTTCTGCCGCTTTTTGTCGGCGGCGCTTACTACCACCTCCGCTGGTGGAGTTAGAGCGCCGATTCGGGGATCGATTGTCGCGTCCCGACGGAACGCGATAAATCGATCCCCGAGAGGTCGATTTCTACCCGCCGATTCAGGCGGGTAGTATAGACCAGGCCAAAGATTTCAGTCAAAGATGTGCTTCTGGACTAGAACATCTCCTGTCTGAGGCTCATGGACTGTCTCTTGGCCTGAGCATGCTCTGGTTGTGTGAGCATCTCAAAGGCAGCTCAGAGTTGTTGCTAGGAAACTCTGGGGATAATCCACACCCCCAACTACTAAATGGTTTCTATACAAGCTCACCAATCTGGTCCTTTGGGTAGCTGCCAATTCCCTGCTCCCGACTAGCCTTCTGTGCAATTCACAGTGTATTTTCTTAAGGCTCTAAACAAAGTTTGTGCAACTGTTCCTCAAGAATATTCATGCATCCATTCACTCATCCACTTTCAATTTGCATGCAAAACTCTCCAGCGTAAAAAGTCATGGATATTTTTAAAGACAACATGAAAGTAATGGAATGCATAAGTCTCCTGATAGTTGGAATAAACATATAGTTATTACTCACAGAGATAACAATCCCTTCTCATCAGGATCAACAATTTTGTGACCCTGATTCCAAAGTTTGATTTTGTTCTGACCTAGTTTTGCTATAATCTTACTTTTATTGGAATATATTTGATTATAGAGTTTTTAGTTTTCAGATCTTGTCTCTCCATTGCAATGCACTATATACTTAAAAGCATTGAACAAGTAAGCTCTGCAAGAATGTACAAACTTTTTGACACATTGCACCTAAGTTTTATATTGATTGGGCAATGCCCAGAGGTTTGGAAGGGTGCTTTATAGTGAATTTAAATAAAAAATGCAATTAGAAATCTGTGTTATACCAACAGCAAAATAATGACAGAAAGGTTATTTTATTACCAAACTTTGCCATAAAAAAGATGTCTACAGGGCAAGGCTTAGGTATTTATAATGTTAGCAGGCTCCAAATCTGAAGCTTAAAACTGAGAAAAAAAGTGATAAGATAAATAACATTTTGCACTTGTATATAACCTTCTACATGAGGGAATAAAAGTACTTTAAAATACTGAATTAAGGCTTACAAGACCTTGTGAGGTACGGAAGTGTTGCTATTCTCATTTTGGAGAGGGGAAATTGAGGCACAAAGCTGTTAACTGAGTTGCTTAAGGTCACTTAAGTCTGTGACAGCCAGGAACATAAAACTCATCTTTGAGTCCTAAGTCTTAAATTACTACGTAAAAATAGCACCTTTTTACTCAATAGACCCATTCAATATTGCTATTCAGAGTCTGTCAGAGTTATAGGGTAGCTCAGGGGTGGGCAAACTTTTGGCCTGAAAGCCACATCTGGGTATAGAAATTGTATGGCGGGCCATGAATGCTCATGAAATTGGGGTTGGGGTGTGAGAGGAGGTGAGGGCTCTGGCTGGGGATGCTGGCTCTCGGGTGGGGTATTCAGGACGTGGGAGGAAGCTCCAGACTGGGGCAGGGGATGTGTGGGTTGAGGGCTCCGGCTGGGAGTGCAGGTTCTGGGGTGGGGCTGGGAATGAGGGGTTTGGGGTGAAGGAGAGTGCTCTGGGCTGGGATCGAGGAGTTCAGAGGGCGGGAGGGGGATTGGGCCTGGGGCAGAGGGTTAGGGTGCAGGGGCAGGGTAGCTCAGGGGTGCAGGCTCCAGGCAGGCTCCCAGAAGCAGCGGCACGTCCACCCTCCGGCTCCTACGTGGACGGGTGGCCAGGTGGCTGAGCTGCATGCTGCCCTGTCCGTAGGTGCTGCCCCTGTAGCTCCCATTGGCCATGGTTCCCAGCCAATGGGAGCTGCAGGGGTGGCGCTTGGGCCAGGGGCAGTGTGTAGAGCCCCCTGGCTGCCCCTACACGTAGGAGCTGGAGGGGAGACATGCCGCTGCTTCTGGGAGCCGTGTGGAGCAGCCCCAGACCCTGCTCCCCAGCTGAAGCGGGGCAAGCCCCAGACCCCACTCCCCAATGGGAGCTCGAGGGCTGGATTAAAATGGCTGGCGGGCCAGATCTGGCCTGCAGGCTGTAGTTTGCCCTACCCTAGACTTGCTGCACCTCTGTCCCCTCTCTAGTTTTCCAGATTGCAGCCCCACAGGTATCAGGCCCCATGACTTTTACCTCTCTTTGAGGTGGAACCATGCAATTCTTCCACTTTTAGACCAGGTGCTGGGCTACAGTATCTTGTGTGCTGACTGTGTTTGCCCAGCAACTCTGAGTGAGTCTGGTCCTTACCTTCAGGAATCTGCAACCAGTAGATTACAATGACTCAAAACAGCCTTCTTAAAACAAAAGTATTGTTTATCTAACGATAGGAACTAAGCATACATAAGAGAATAAGGCTTTTTAAAACAGCAAAAGGCCTGTCTTATCCCACAGCTTAAGTCTTGCTCCAGACCCCTAACCTTTGGGGAGATGGTCTCCCCCAAAATTTGTCTATGTCTCACTCTTAACCATTCCAGGATGCTTTGAACTCCTCCTTCCCCCGAAGACTGAGTAACTCCGAGGGAGACATGGTTGGCAAGCCTAGCAAGGAGTCAAACCAGAGCACCAATGTGAACAGCTCTTGCACAGTCTCAAGTGTTTGCTGTGAAGGGTATATCAGAAACCCCCTTTGCCTTTCTGGGGGCATTTCCTGACAGCCCTGCTATTGAATTAACTCAATATATGCATACAACAAACATCACAATCCCAGGTCAAGATATAAATTTAGAAATCATTACAGCTAACTCCAAACTCAGAGTCCTATCTATTCACTTTAAATGACTGCTCTTTATTCTTGGTACCCCTGCAAAGCCAATATATCGATCTATGACTGAATGAACAGAAGGCTCTATTCTAGTTTGTGCATTACCAAAATAATTCTTTACTTAGTTTCAATCAGTTACACCTGAATAGAATTGCCAACTTTCTAATGGCTTGTAATCGGACCCCTGAGGCCCTGCCCCTTCGCCACCTCCTCCCCGAAGGCCCTGCCCTTTCTCTGCTTCTTCCCCCAAGGTCCCACCCCTTCTCCACCTCTTCCCCCAAGGCTCCACCCCCATCAGTCACTCCTCTCCCCACCTTCCCCCATTGCTTGCTGGATCATCTCCTATCTGCAGGTAGGAGGTGGCCCCGGCTGAGCCGGGACTGGTGCAGGTTAATGACCTGGCACCTCCAATGACCCTGCAGTAGCCTGACTTTTGGTTTGGGTGCCATTTAGGGTTGCCAGGTTCCCTAAATGCCTGGACTTTCCCATCGAAAACCTGGCACCTGGCAATCCTAAATGGTACCCGGACACAGAAGCCAAAAAATGGACTGTCCGGTTTAAAACACAGATGGGTGGCAACCCTACACCTGAAGCCAGCAGTATCACATAGATGTAACTGAGGGCCTAATCTCCCATTATTCATAGTGAAGATGCACATGATGGAATGAATCTTGCTTTTCTCTCACAGTGCATGGTGAATTTCTGCAAGGCGATCAGTAAAGGGGAGGAGGGAGAAACAAAACAACCAAACAACCACTATTGTTTCACCTGTAAACAAGCACATCTGATTCAGTATCACTGGCAAATAATAAAACATGGAGCCCTATGGAAATGTTTTTAAAGTAACTCTACTCTCTCTTTTGAGTTGCAATGTATAACTACATTGGAAGCTTACTAAAATCGGCTTCTTACAGCCTTTGCTTAGGGGCCAATAATTGGGCCCCAGGCGAGCTCCAAAAGGGAGGAATCCTCTGCACATTCCAGAGGGGAAGTGAAGCCATTTCACAACTTGTGCTCCGGACTAAGGGTTGAAATACATTCCGTGGCTTTATTGTCTACTCTCCTTTTCTCTGCTGCTGGAGAAATGCCAAATGCCTAGGCAGTGTGACTCTTTCCTCCAACAATCCCTTGTATGACAGGTGCAGGGAGGCCCTGTGAGCACAGCTAAATTCAACAGGATTTTGACAAAAATCAAGAATATTGCCCTAGGAAAATGAACAATACTTTGTCAAAAGGATAGCGTGAAACTCCTGCAGTCAAGCATTCAGGGGGGAAAACTAGTGATATGTAGGGTCTAGAGAAGAAAAAAATAATGTCAACCAGTGAAAATTCGTATTTTTATCTTTCCCCCATGTCTCACTATACCATTGCCAGTCCCCAGCAGTAAAAATCTAGCATAACCTGCTTCAATAGCATATTCTGTCTTCCTATCTGTTCTTACATTACCCATCATAATGGGGTCATGATCCTACATAGGGCCTTTGGGAACTATCACAATATATTTGAATATAGGCACTAAAAAAAATACTTTTGGAGGTGGCCACACTGGTAGCAAGGGAACATTAATTCCTTTCCCCCCCAAATATAGAAGACACCAAACTGAAGGATGTATGGCCTTGGGTGGAGAGGCAGTGTAGGGGTGGGGCCTTGAGGGAAGAGGTGGGACCTCATGGGTCCAGTTACCAACCATCCTGAGGGAGATAATCTAAACTTCATACTGAACTCACCTTGCTGTGCTTAAACAAGCTCTGTGGTCAGGAGCGCCGCCAGCTTTTCCGCCGCCCTAGGGCGGCAGAAGGTCCCACCCCAAAATGCCATCCCCCCCACAGAGGCGGCAGAAGGTCCCGCCGTAGAAATATCGCCGCGGTCGCCGCCCCCCAAATTGCAGTGCCCTAGGCAACTGCCTAGGTTGCCTAATGGGTTGCGCCGGCCCTGTCTGTGGTATGTAAGATCTCACATTGTTCCGAGATCCCTCTGATGAATGACCTTTGCACACTTAATACTGCCTTTGTTATCTTTTAAACTTGCATTTTAATATTAATTCACAAATATTTGTCAAGGTTTATACTCTCTGAGAATTAAATGTAATACAACACAAATGCTTTCCAGTTGGGGGAGCATGGGTGGAAATGAATCTCATAGCAAATGCAGACGTCCTGGGGCCCTTACTTAACTATTTTCATTTTAAAATGGTTGGCATTTGTTTTTTTCCCCTTCGTTCACTGATTAGAGTTCTAAATTTATCTTTACTTTGTGTGAAGTGTCTACTGAGAATTAAGTAAACCTTGACAGTGTTCACTGTTTGGGAGAGACTGACTCAAAATAAGAATGCAAATGAATAATTCTTTACGCTCTGTGCTTTTAAACATCTGTCATATTTACAACCCCATATTATCGGAATACATTTGTTTTTTCAAAGTTTTATGGAACTCGTAATGCAGAACTGGTTCTCAAACACAAGTTAAAGCCCACGGCCAACTGTACCTGGGAGGACTGGGTCAGTCAAGCCAAATTAAATTAAATTCACTCATCTCTTGGTATGTGTATTTTTTTTTGTTAGTTAGGCTTTAGCTGCACTACAAATGCAGTAGGACATATTACCTTATATTCTGTGGAAATTTTTTGCCACTCGAGAACACTGGCAGAGTTTCATATTTATTAATCCTGACTCACAAAATCTACTTCCATTATAATGTGGTGGTTGTTTTATGAAATTCAGACTATGTTCATATCCAGAAAAGGAGACGATATGGCTAACAAGTAGATCATGGAAATGTAGCAGAATTTTGAGTTGCAGATTTCCATATTCCATTCTAAGCAAGAAAAACATTTGTGACTTTGAGTAATAGTTGCTAAAATGTTTGTGATTTCCAATACTGTTAATTATATCTGGGTACATAATCACTATTATATACAACCAATTGGACAAGCAGACCCCCCACAACCTCTGAAAGCTCATTATCAGAAGCAAGCTCCCCACAAACCAGGAGTCTGGACAAACCAACTCAAAGTGGCACCCTGACAGAACAACACATGCAAAACCACATATCTCCACTGCTACAATGATCAACTCTCCCCCCCCCCGCCAACACACCTTTCAAGCTCCATGGATCCTACACCTGCCTACCACAACATGTGGTGTACCTCATCCAGTGCACTAAATGCCCCGATAACAACGATGTGGGTGAATCTAGGCAATGCCTAGGCTCTTGAATGAACTAACGCAGGAAAATGAAAAAAAGACAAATCACCTATTACTTTTCACTAAGCAGTCACACTACATCTGACCGATCAACCCTCATCCTCAAAGAAAACCTGCACAACACTCTCAAAAGACAAGCCTGGAAACTTAAATTCATTACTCTTCTAGACACTAAAAATCAGATTGAACAGAGACACTGGATTTATGGCTTATTACAACAATCTGTAACCCACTAAACCCCTCTTTATGTTCTATGGCTGCAGAGGTGTTAACAGGCCACCTTACCTTGAATGGTCCCTTACAATATGTGCTAACTACTTATGCTAAACCATTTGCTGTGGCACTGGGAGTACCTTTCCCAGACCGGAAGAAGAGCTCTGTGTGGCTCAAAAGCTCATTTCTCTCACCAACAGAAGTTGGCCCACCTTGTCTTGTCTCTCTAAGCAGCAAATACTCATTTAACCTTTGAATTCTTATAGTCATAGCTTTTGTAGGAGGCGTTCTATTACCGTGTCATCTTTGTAACAAATAAAATCAAATTCACTTGACTCTAAGGCTTTCATGGCAATAAATTATTAAGTGCCGTCTGCTATAATTGTGTCTTTCCAAACCAAATCTTGGAAGGATTAAAGCAATATGATATAATGGCAGGCTGGTCTTTCTTCACTACAATAGCTTGCTCTTTAGGAATGAAGGATTCTGGTTTAATCGCTGCAATCTAGTGTTATTTTCTTTTATTCAGAGCTATGTCTCAAGATTGTTACAAGCACTCATGGTTCCTTTGGCACGGAGGAATGCAGCCCTTTAATTTACAGGTGCCATCATATTTTACCAAACTGTTTTAGATTATTTCATTTTAGTGTTTGCTTTAATATATATTTAATCCCCATTATCTAATGAAGCCACTCACCCACTGTAACAATTATTTTACATAGCTATCTCTATAGAGCTAAATATAGAGTACATGCAGGGCTTAAATTCTCAGAGTATTTCTTGGAGCCTCTTATACTCCCAACATGCTAGAAAAATTCCAGGGGGATTGAAAATGTTTACCGGTACTCCGCTCTGGACATTGTATATTATTGTGTATTGCTGCTCTGCATGTATGTATGTATAGTGAAATTTTGATTATCCAGACCACAGTCACCCGAAACTTTCAGTTCACTGCAGGTCGGATATGTCCACTGATGTTTGGGTTGAAGTGTTTGAGCAATTTTTTAGTTTCTAATGGCCACTGCCCTCAGTACTCTCATTTATCTGAACCTTTGGTTATCTAAATGAGGTCCTAGTTCCGTTTGAATACTCAAGGTTGCCAAATATAATCCCTTAAAGATGTTTTTGATGCATTAAAAAAATTATTATATGAATATACATACATACTCAATTTGACTTTGCTTATAGAATAGAAAAGCTGAAGCAGAAATCTGCTGTGAAATAACCCCTCATGTGCTAAAACTAAACATCAAGGTAGAGCACAGGATTTTCATTCCCGAAAAGTAGTAACAAAATGTATTAGTGCCAAGATCAATAGCATTTGGGCACTGTCAGACTTTTAGCTATATATTTAACTCAAACCCATGTTTTACATTGCTGTTACCTATGACTTAAATACAGCTTCAGAGATTGATGAATAGTTGACAGATGACCAGAATGGAAGATAATTTGTCACTTTTAACTATTATTTATTATACATATAGCACTGAAAACGTACTCCACCCTACACAAGTAAAAGATGAAGGAGCTCCCTGCATCAAAGAGCTTACAATCTAAAATAGAGACCTAGAGGGCTCAATATTTGAGTATGACCAAGCTGTGCTTGCCACCTTTGCAACCCCAAAACCTTGCGACAGCCAAAGGCCCATTTTGACTTTGTGCATAACTTGGAATAGTATAGTCCAGTCATGCTCCATTTCCCCCCCCCCACCCAAATAATCCCTGTACCAGGGATAGAGATAGGAAACAGTGGTGTAGAGCTGGCTAAGGTGGTTCTATGCCAGATAGGGATTCCTCATGCTGGGGGATTTCTCAGCTGCCAATTTAAAGCAGCTTTACAGCCCTTTTGTGGCACATAGAACCCAGGGTATGGCGAGGATGTGGCCCAGAGACTGCTGGATACACTGGGAAATCCAAAGGAGGGAATCATCCATAGAGTTCTTAAAACATTATTCTCATGAACTCACAGCTTCTGGATGTCATGGAAGAAGTGATCTAACAGTGTTTTGGAAGAGAAGAGAGCGGAGGCTGTGTTAGCTGGGATACAGCAGTCACTTTGTAAGTATACAGGACTCTATTATTTCATCACCAATGTAAAAAGCTATGCATAGGAAAATTTCCACAGAATCAGTGAGGGGATTTGAACAAAAAAAACAACAACTGGTAAACAAATGTGTAGTTTTCAAACAGCCATTATTATGCAAGTCAGGTATAATTACACAATGTACTGTAGGAGCATGGAGCACCTAAATGTATTAAACTTTGAAACACTGGGGTAAAGATGCATCAGGATAGGCTTTTCTACAATATCTACAATTAATTCACACACATAAATACTAAAAATTTCCCAAAATGAGTGAGTTAGTGCAAAGTTCTGGAATTTATTGTACTGCATCTTTATTTTAATTAATTCAAAATCAGAAGGTCCTGTTTTCACTTTTCCTTAAAAAACAAAATTCAAAATATCAAATACTCTACCCACCTCTTTTATGCCATCAAATCTTGCCTTTCAGCACTCCCAGTTCCTGTCAGCTCAAGAACGACAGATCAAACCTGTGTCTCAAAGTCTGATCCCCTGGCTTATAGTGTACCATACCACTGTTAAGCTAGCTCTTATTTTTGTCTGCTTACAGGGCCCCAGTTAACATAAGAAACATAAGAACGGCCGTACTGGGTCAGACCAAAGGTCCATCTAGCCCAGTACCTGGTCTACCACCAGTGGTCAATCCCAGGTGCCCCAGAGGGAGTGAACCTAATAGGTAATGATCAAGTGATCTCTCCCCTGCCATCTATCACCACCCTCTGACAAACAGAGCCTAGGGACACCATTCCTTACCCATCCTGGCTAATAGCCATTAATGGACTTAACCTCCATGAACATATCTGAGTGCCTGACAAATGTTAAATCAATCTCCACAAAGCCCCATGAAATGGGGATAAAATTAGCTTCATTTTATAGATAGTGAAGTGAGGCACAAAGAAACAAGCAATTTGAGCAAGGTCACACAGGAAGTCTGCGACAAATGTAGGAACTGAACCTACATCTCTCAAGTCTCAGTCTGGTGCCTTAACCAAAGTAATCCTTCAACTCAAAAGAATCCCTACAAATGTAAATAGGAAAAAAAAGGGGGTCTAAAAGACAAGCCTTTTTCAAAAACTAGCAGACTGACTTGGAAAAAAACAAAACAGGACATCTTTCACTTGGTTTATATTCTTACCTAGAACGTCTCTCTCATGCTCAGGGACAAGCACTTTCCATTTGGATTCATCTGAATCACTGAAGTCAATATTGATTAATCGATAATTTGGAGCATGGCGGTTTGTCTTGAAAGTGAACACCGTTCCCTCATTGGTGACATAGTCATACTCGCCATCAAAGTTGTCTATCAGCTTCACCCATTGAAGAATTCCTAAGAGCAAACAAATCATTCATATTAATTCCTTACTCTTTAAACAAGAAACATTTTATTTTAATACTTTACAATAAAGTTCTTCTGACTGCACCGTAGCTTCTTCCTCCTTCTGCAATAATGACTGTATTAGTTATTCCTGCATATAATCGCAAACAAGCCTTGTGGTGAATACTTAATGAATAGCAGCAGCGATCTTACCAATTCAGAAATGAAATTCCAACACATTGTTACTTTACAGCATTTGGTACTTACCCAAAGGAAGATCAGACATCAATATTAATTAAAAAGTAATTTTTAAGTTTGTGTGGCATGAATCTTTGATTTTCCTAGGAACTTTTGAAAATGCTTCATTGGGTAAAATAAGGGCAGTTTGCTTTTAAATCTGAATTGGCTTGATTTTGTCACTTTATATCACAACCTTAGAATTGAATAAATTTGAGGATGGGAAACAGACTGTATGACAAATTCCAATACTTTTCCTCTTACATTTTACTATGTTTATATAGGTATATAGGACTCTAGAAAGAAAAGAAGGCAAGAATAAACCAGATATACAATACTTATGCTACGTCCAGAACCTAACCAATCAATTAAACTTCTTAGATGCAGCATCTGCCATACTGAAAATCAGGTTCCTTATTAAAGTAGAGGATACAAGAACATCACCACCAATTGCCTGCTTGGGGGATTCAAAAACATCCAAAAGAACTGAGGCTTGATTCTATGCCATCAAGGACAGAGACTGTCACAGTTTTAAAGGCCTGAGGGGATCATTGTGATCATGTACTCTGACCTCCTATTTGCACAGACCACAGAACTTCCCCAAAATAATTTCTAGAGTATAACTTTTAGAAAAAAACCTTAATATTGACCTACTATTGTCAGTGATGGAGAATCCACCACAGCCCTTAGCAAACTGTTCCAATGGTTAATTACTTTCAGTTAAAAATTTACACCTTATTTCCAGTCTGAATTTGTCTAGCTCAACTTCCAGACACTGGATTGTGTTAGAATTTCTCAGCTAGACTGAAGAACCCATTATTAAATATTTTGTTCTGCAGGTAGGTACTTGCAGACCTACCCTTTTCTTTGTTAAGCAAAATAGATAACCCATGTGTTTAGGTTAAGTTGATATACAACAGGGATTTGCAACCTTTGGCACTTGGCCTGCCAGGGTAAGCACCCTGGCGGGCCAGGCTGGTTTGTTTACCTGCCGGATCCGCAGGTTCGGCCGATCACAGCTCCCACTGGCCGCGGTTCGCCGCTCCAGGCCAATGGGGGCGGCGGGAAGTGACGGCCAGCACATCCCTTGGCCCACAGCCCCCATTGGCCTGGAGCGACGAACCACAGCCAGTGGGAGCCACGATGGGCCAAACCTGCTGACGTGGCAGGTAAACAAACCTGCCTGGCCCGCCAGGGAGCTTACCCTGGCGTGCCGCATGCCAAAAGTTGCCGATCCCCGATATACAATGTACCGGCTCCATAAAATATCACATCAATTTATTTTTAAAATCACCCCCCATTCAGTAATATGAACTGAAATAATGCAAGAAAAGTAGAGATTATAATTGAGCTTTAATTGCTGCAAGTAAAAAAGCCAAAACACTAAGAGAGCTATTGGGTGGCTCAGGCCACTTTAACAGCATTTAATGTAACAAGTTAGTTTATCAGAGCCTTCTAATGCAACAATAAAGCTAACTTTTCTTAATTGCCATTCTGGTTTGAGAAACCTTCCTCCTCTTTACATGAAAGGTGATCTATGCACCAACTAAATCTATTTACATCCCAGCAATACAATTTTTTTTTAATCATTTACTTTTAACTTATATTAAATAATTTAGAGTGAAATGAAGGCCGCTTGCGAATTGCATATTGGATCAGACCTGCGTTCTATCCAATTCGGTATTCTGTCTCTGACAGTGGCCAGCACCATGTGGAAAAATCCTGTCTCCAATGAAATCAATTGGAGTTTTGACATTGACTTCAATGGAGCCAACAGTTTACCCCAGATGCATAAAAGGATGGTGCAGGTATGATGATATGGGATAATCTGTGTTTTATTAAAGCTTTATGATAATAGTTGGGGCTTGTTTTAAGGCTTGACGCCTGAGGTTTAATATCCCTTCCAAAATGTTTGTTATAATAGTTAATAATAATTCTATTCTAGCTATCCACACAAATGTCCATTTTCTCTTTCAATCTTGCTAAAATCTTGGCCTCAGTTACATCTTGTAGCAAAGTTCCACAATCTAATTATTACTAGTTTTGAATTTTCCATATTTCAGTTTTATTGAATGGCACATTGTTCTTACCGGTATGTTATGAGATGCAGACAACAGGAGCACCTGATCTACCTTCTCTAGATCGTTCATTAGTTCATATACTTTATCACGTTCCCCTTTATTAATTTCCTTTCTAAAATAAATAATCCCAGTCTTTTCTATCTCTTCATATGAACGTTTTTTCATGCCCCCTGCCGTTTTCCTTGCTCTTCTCTGAACCCCCTTCTGTTCTGTAATATCCTTTCGGAGACAAAATTCATGAGGTTAATTTTTCCCTATTCTGTATTGTATTTCATTTTATTTTTAACTGCAGTTGTCAGTCTTTAAAATGTTTTTCAAAGCTATAGTATTAGTATAACACAACCCTATAAAAAGGATCAGCCACGCTGTGCAAAGAGATGGTATTTTCTGATAACCATTTTGGACTGGGTGACTGTTTCCAATGAGGGAATTGAAATTACCAGTGGAGGGTTATTGTAAATGTGTCCCTCTTTCTCTCCACAGAATCAAATCTCTTAGGATCATGCAGACCAGAAATACTGTGCAATTTGTAGCACAAGACAGGCAGAACATACTACAGTTTTTCAAGTCAGCAATTTGGAACTCTTTCATAGTGAAGTCTGCTTCTTCCTTAACTGAACATCCTCACTCCAATTTAAATATGAAAACTCAAAAATCGTTTCACTACATTTTACTGCATTAAGTTCTCATTCACCAGCAAAGTGCTTAAGCCTATGAATAAGGACCTGTGAGCAGAATTTCACTGCACTATATCAGAGTTCACAACAAAGAGGTTTTACCATGTACCAGTACATTTTGGGGGGGAGGGGAGGGTGAGCATCAACATAATTTTTTCCCACCATAATAAAGCATTTTAGGTCATTGCAGTACAAAAATCACAAATAAAGCAAAGCAGGAAACATACAAATTTGAATCTTGAGTGGCTGATGGACTTAATGGGGTACAGGATCTTTTGATTTGCTCCTGGCACAATGCCTACAGATGACAATGACGACTACTTGTACATCAGTGAAGGTCTTGGTTTCATGTGAAACTCTGTCAGAAGCAGGATATTGAGGTTGACCAAATCGTCTGGAAACTTGTTTTTTTTAAACCAGCTATTAAAAATGTCAAATAATGCAAAAATGAATAAAAAATTAAAATGACATTGAAAAAAATCAATAAACTGAGATGCAAGTTTGAACGAAGTGGAGAAACTATTATTTTTATAATCCAATAGTGTCTGTTAGAAACTGTCCAACCATACAAGACAACAATTCTTGCCCCAAAGAGTTTGCAATCTAAGATGACAAAGTACAAAGGGAGAAGGGGGACAGGGATAACTATATGCAGTCAAAAGGTATTTTAAAAATTAATGTAGATGAGATGGAGTAAGCAGTTACACATTTACATAGCATCCCTTTGAGAAAGTCGGTCTCAGAAACAACTATTGAAAACTGGCATTTTTGATGCACCAGTCAATCTTTCTTGGTCTCCTATGTTGGGACCAGTGAGGGCTCAGATATAAAAGCCACTCAAGCATGCATTTAGAGAGAATTATTCTACTGGAGACAAACAGTGAGGGAGAAGCAAAGCACTTGACACAGTTTACTGAATCCTTCTCATTGCTAGTCTTCGCATTGGAAGGTATAATGCTGAAGAGCTATATACGCCTGCACAGATAAGTGTATGAATTGAAAAACTACACTATTACTATGTTCAGATTACTACATTACTGATAAGAACTACAGTTAGATTATTTTCTTCATTTGATTGAAACATCAATAAACCCAACAGAACAGGAAATCAATAGCATACCAATAAAAAAAGGTAAGGACAAAACCACAACATATATGACTGAAATATTTTAAAGTTTAATAATTTTGTTCTTGTATTGAACCTAAAAGGAAAAAAAAAAAATCACATCTGTGAAGTGTACCAATTCAGGCCCTAGTTCTGCTATGAACTCTGAACAAGCCACAACAGGGCAGGGCATGTGTCTACCCAAGGCTCACTGAAAGTTCAGGCCTGTGGATTAAACAGGTGGAAAAACTGATTTGATCAAGATGCAATTATGACGGCAAGAATGGCTACAGAGGGTCCCCCTCCACCCTCACCATTGCTTGTCTCATAGTAATGTCATCCACTTAGGGGAGAGATGATGCATTGGGAGCGAGTCACTATTCATCAGTTTGAGGAGGTTCGAAGCAATTCCCATTATACTCCACACTTCGTGAGAAGTCAGTACATCATATATTTTGTAGCAAGTATCTTCTCACGTGTGCAAGTTGAAGAGACAGGCATCGATCAGCTAACGCTCCCATGGGAGTTTTACAACATCAGAGGGACAGCAAGTTTTATGAACAATGTAAAAAATATCAATTACCTTTTTATGTACTGTAGCACTCTGTGTTAACTGGTAAGGATACAGATTTTAATCTCAAAGTTATGTTCCATTTCAATTGCTGCCACTTATATTTTTGTGTAAGAATGATTGCTTCTCCACAAATCTGGAGTGCTGGGGACAGTCAGACTGTAAACCAGAATGCCTGGCTCAGCAAGACAGAATTAACATTTGCTGGATGGCTACAGCTAAACCTAGTATTGGGTGGTTTCACTAATGTCTAAACAATTCTGTGTACATAAAATAGGCCAAATTATACTCAAGAATCACATTTAGAAACTTAAGTCTGTACCAAACTTTATTCCATTTTTCAATTCCCAGACTTTAATCCAATTTGATGTTTAAGCCTCGTGAAAGGCACTGGAAGTTATGGATATAAACACTGAAGTGTTACTTTCAAATCATAAGTAATACTTTCTTGCAGTACTCAAGCAATTAAGAGGAATTCATCCATTTATGCAAGTTATTTGTACATTGGGGGCATATAAGAGTTACTTCCTGTTCATGTAATAGGCCTCACCTATTATGCCTCCCTTCTTTATCTATAGTCCCCGTTCCTCCAGAAGCAAAAATCCCATTTTAATTATATATATAAGAATTTCACTGCTTTCCCCACCCATTGTCAGGAACTCAGTTGACTCATCTCGGTTGCCTGGCAACTAGCTGGGCCCAGTAAACCCTCACTAAGTGACTGTGGACAGAAGGGCCAATAGATCATCACTTTAGGCTTGTAGCAACTGCAGCACAGTGGCTGTTCACCGTGTTCCATGCTTACAGCTGTGCCAGACATGCTTCCTGGACCAGCCCTTGCTCCAAACCATGCCTGCTCCAACCCTAGTCCCTACCTTCCTCTGAACTCCTGGCTCCAACCATTGGCTTGTTCCTTGACCCTTCCTCTGGTTCTGCTCTCTGATTCTTCTCAGACTACTAGGCAAGATTCCTGTTCCAGCCACTAGGTTGCACCGCTTATACCTCAGTGTGCAACACCAATGAACGCCTATTGTTTCTTTGTTTTTTAAAGACTAAACTTTGTAAGCCACTTCTAGCCATCCTCTGAGATTTAGATATTCCTTCTGCATGTATGTCTTGCAGGAAAGCAATATTTACACTCCAAATAATTTAGAATTTTGTTAGTAGATTAAAAATTTTTGTATTACAGGAAAACAATTTAGAATTAACTAGTTCCCACATAATTTCTGTCTTTCCACCTCCCTATTTAAGTGCCACTCATTATCTCTGACATCTAGGCACCTCTTGCCTCCAGATTTTCATTTTCTAAAAGTTGCATCATTCTTCGAAGATTCAGTTTACTAAGATTAGTGGTCTACATAACCTTTAATATATTTCTTAAAATGGTGCTTATGTTTAAAAGTTAACACATTTTATATAAACGAGAAAACTCTTTTGTTCTTGGAATGCCAATCTCTATTACTGAAGATTAGAGAGACAAGGTGGGTGAGGTAATATCTTTTATTGGACCAACTTTTGTTGGTGAAAGAGACAAGCTTTTGAGTTTACACAGAGCTCTTCTTCTGGTCTAGGAAACTTACTCAGGGCAAGTCTACACTACAAAATTAAATTGACTTAATTTATGTTGACCTACAACCATTGCAGTAATAAAATTGATTTTTCATGGCCATGCTATGCTCCTTCTGTCGGTGGGGTGCTACCACTGATTTAACGGACAGTCCGGAGCCCCACTGCCCGTGGCTGACAGCCTGGAGCCCCAGCCTTCAGCACTGGGTGGCGAGGCTCTGGGCTGTCAGCCCGAGTGACAGGGCTCTGAGCGGAGGTGGAGTTATTAAATCAGTGCAGTGGGTGACTCACATTGGCAGGAGCAACATTGTAGTGTAGATGCTTACAGAGTTAGGTTGACGTAAATTGCTCCGCCTCCAACTTCATTCATCCCCCAGTCCTGCTCTGCCTCCAGGCCAAGCTCCGCCCTCCCTCTCCTTCCAGCCCCAGGCCAGCTCCGACCCCAGCCACAGGTCCACTCCGCCCCCTGCTCTGCCTCCAGCCCAGCTCCTCCCCATCCCTGGTTCCACCCCCAGCTCTGCCTTCAGCCCTAGCTCTGCTGCTGAGGAAGTCTTTGCTGTGCAGTAATGGAGGGGTGTGTGGACAGATTCCATTATTGGGAGGGGGAGGCGTGACTGAAAAAGTTTGATCTCCAATGTAGAGCAGGCCTCAGAGTGTCACAGCTAAATATAACGTGAAACAAATTGTTTAGCATAAGCAGTTAACAGATATTTCAAGGGAAATTCAAGGTGAAGTAGCCTGTTAATACCCCTCCAGTGACAGGGAGGGAAGGAAGCGGGGGAGGGAGGTAGTTAGTGGGTTATAGATTGTTGTAATAAGCCATGAATGCAGTCTTTCTAATCAGTCCATGATTTTTAGTGTCATAACTTTGCCTGACATTAAAAATCATGGACCGAATAGAGACACTGGATTTATGATTTATTACAACAATCTATAACCTACTAATAACCTTAGGATTGTCAGCCCTCCAAAACTGTCCTGGAGTCTCCAGGAATTAAAAAATAATCTTTAATTAAAGATTATGTCATGTGATGAAACCCCCAGGAATACATCCAACTAAAATTGGCAAACCTAACAACCCTCCACGGAGGGACAGCCAGAGCCCCACTGCCCCGGGATGCTGTCAGTGTCCCCCCATGACAGTTAAATCGGTGAAAGCACTCATGGTGCGGATGCGCACTGCCAACAAAAGGAGCTAGTGCAGATGTGGAAATCTGATTTAATTACTGTGGTGGCTGTACATTGACGTAACTTAAGTCGACTTAATTTTGTAGTGTAGACTTGCCCTGAGCAAGTTTCCCAGACCTGAAGAAGAGCTTGTCTCTCTCACCAACAGAAGTTTGCCCAACAAAAGATATTGCCTCACCCATCTTGTCTCTCTAATATCCTGAGGGCTATAACATTGCATACTGAAGATTAGATTTAGCTGGCTAGCCACACCTGACAATCTCTTTCATTCCCTCTAAAACCTGAAGCATAGGATACACAAAGCCTTCCATTATAAAAAAATAAATGCAATTGTATCATGAGATTTTATCTAGAATTCACCAATGTGATTTCATTTCTCTACCATTCAAATTTTCTCTTGTTCCCGTCTTTAGACTAATCCCATCAGCAGCAATTGTTACTGCTTTTCCCTAGCAAATAATCTGCTCACAGTTCCTGTTGGACTTTTATCATCTGTATCCTTTTTCTCCCTCTCATCCTATCATAGAACAGATTGTATCTCATGCTGTTCCGGATATGCAAGAAAATTGGCTTCCACTGCCTCTTGCAGTGTGTTAAGGAATCCTGATTTTCCTTTGGATAGTGCACTCAGTTTAGTCAGATAGTGCCATCGTGCTTTTTTCTTTCGGATTCTTCAGAATAACTGTATTCTTCTATGGGGTTTCCCTACTCCAACATCAGAAAAGTGCATTACGTGGCTGTCCTTACAGGTACTAAACCCCTCACTCTGGCCTCTCTCAGAGCTCTTGTTACAAAAAACTTTACTAAAATACCCTTTCACCCTAGAGCAGTTTTCCTAGGATATGCTCTGTCTATCTCAAGTCCAATGTGCTTTTTCTTGGGGTGCAAAGATCTTAGTAACAAGAAGATTAATGTGAACATATTGTTTACTTTTCCCACTAGCAGCCCAAATCAACCATATCTCTACAAAAACAAAGAGGAGTCCAGTGGCACCTTAAAGACTAACAGATTTATTTGGGCATAAGTTTTTGTAGGTAAAAAACCACTTATTCGGATGCATCTGAACAATTTGATACTGACAAGGAGCTATTTAGTCTTGCTACTAGACTAAAGTTTATACTTAGATTATAAAGTATAAATACTCAATCTCTTTGGAAATCGCATAAATCAAGCAGTGAAAAATTTCTTCAGATTTAAATCTTTTACTTCATATTGCTAAATCAAACTCCAGGGTTGGTGAACTTTGGATTTTCTTTCTTTCTTTTCTTTTTTTTTTTTTATTAAATGTCTTTCCATATTTCTTAAGGTTCAAATTTCTTTTTGCTGCTTGTTACAAAACTAAGATAGATTGACCTTGTTTTAATATTTATTACTGAAAGATTTACCTTGAAATAATAAAGTGAAAAAAAATCATTCACCTTTTCTCTATTTAAATTATTTTTCTTTTCACCCCCATGTCTCACTTTCTTAATGATATCTAGTGATTTTGTACCTCTCATCTCTCTGCTATTATGTACCTCATTTTCATTTTGAATGTTTTGATTATTTTTTAGCCTACGTTCCCTCTTCTGATTCATCCCTGTGAAGTTACTGTATCTAGTACTATTTGTGCATTTTTTATGCTGCACATCTAACCCCCTCTCCCTCCTGATACCAGCACACCTTTACTCAGATCTATCAGCTTATAATGCTGTGAAATCTCACCTTTGCTCGATCAATGATGCCAGCCTGCTTGTCTGCTTCTTTCCCAAGCACCTCCGAATTATCCCCCAAGCATGCCCCTCAAAAATTCATAAAGCTGCCACTCTTAAAATCACTCCTTAAATCTACCTTTTGGTCTTTACTACATCCATCTGGCATTGGTTAGGCAAGTAGCTACGTCAGCTTTTCTACTAAGCTTTTATTTTATTTTTACCTCCTGCTTCCAACCCACCCTTACAGTTTCATCCACCTGTAGAATCCTTCTTTTGAAGGTAGATTGTGAATTCCTTGAGTCAGGGACTGCCTCTTTTGTAACTTGACTGTACAGTGACTAGCACAATGAGACCCTGATCCTTGATTTGTGTTCCTAGATCAGAGTTGGGCAAACTTCTTGGGGCCACATCGGGAATAGAAATTGTATGGCGGGCCATGAATGCTCACAAAATTGGGGTTGTGGTGTGGGAGGGGGTGAGGGCTCTGGTTGGGGGTGAGGGCTCTGGGGCGGGGCTGGAGACGAGGGGTTTGGAGTGCAGGAGGGTGCTCTGGGCTGGGATTGAGAGGTTTGAGATGCAGGAGAGTGTTCTGGGCTGGGGCATGGGGAGAGGCTCAAGGGTGCAGGCCCTTCTCCGGCTCCTTTTACCCAATGTTGATTTTTCTTTGGAAGCAACATGCTGTTTCAAGAGCCTCGATTTCTCTCTCTTTATGCAACAAAAAGCATTAAAACATGAATACATGTTCAAAAGAACAATCAGCACTGACAACTTAATAAAATGGAACAATCTCATTTCTAGTGAAAGGACAAAACAAAATTACTACCAGACATGGAAACATGAACAGGCATGCTAAGAAAAACACCACAGGATACAGGAAGGAGTACCAGGAAGGTTTGCTAATGCATAAGTGCATGACTATTGTGTGTCCAGCTTATTCTGATAACCATCAGACATGCTTCCTGGTTTGCACAGGACAACAGCCAAAGGAAAATGATTAATGGGATATGTTTTCTTCTTCTGCTGGTTCAACATATAAGCAGACTCCAGAGTGCTGTCAGAATAAGCTTGACAAAATAGCCACCACAAAAATAAATAAATAAATAAATAAATCCCACAATAAGCACACACACGTTTGTTTAAAACCAGAGCTTTAGAAATCTACTTGCTAATGGCCAGTGCACTAGGAAACTTTTTCAAGTTACAGCCATTAAGTCTTCAATTTCTGCAAAATTTACACTTTTATTTTAAAAACATATAGCTGTTATGCTTGTGAAGAAAACCTTCCAAATATTAACCCCCAGTACTATCTTTCTGAGTCAACACACAGCTCCAGTGCCTCAACTGTTTAGATTTCCTAAAAAGCAGAAAAGTGAAATTAACAAGATTAGTCAATTTCATGACATATATTGGCAGAGAGAAAGGAGGGTCAGGACAAAACTGGGAGGAAAGATCAAACCAGTATCTTAGATGCCTATATACAAATGCGAGAAGTATGGGGAATAAGCAGGAAGAACTGGAAGTGCTAATAAATAAATACAACTATGACATTGTTGGCATCACTGAAACTTGGTGGGATAATACACATGATTGGAATGTTGGTGTGGATGGGTACAGCTTGCTCAGGAAGGATAGACAGGGGAAAAAGGGAGGAGGTGTTGCCTTATATATTAAAAATGTACACCCTTGGACTGAGGTAGAGATGGACATAGGAGATGGCAGTGTTGAGAGTCTCTGGGTTAGGCTAAAAGGGGTAAAAAACAAGGGAGATGTCATTCTAGGAGTCTACTACAGGCCACCTAACCAGGTGGAAGAGGTGGATGAGGCTTTTTTTAAGCAACTAACAAAATCATCCAAAGCCCAAGATTTGGTGGTGATGGGGGACTTCAACTATCCGGATATATGTTGGGAAAATAACACAGCGCGGCACAGACTATCCAACAAATTCTTGGACTGCATTGCAGACAACTTTTTATTTCAGAAGGTTGAAAAAGCTACTAGGGGGAAAGCTGTTCTAGACTTGATTTTAACAAATAGGGAGGAACTCGTTGAGAATTTGAAAGTAGAAGGCAGCTTGGGTGAAAGTGATCATGAAATCATAGAGTTTGCAATTCTAAGGAAGGGTAGAAGGGAGAACAGCAAAATAGAGAAAATGGATTTCAGGAAGGCAGATTTTGGTAAGCTCAGAGAGCTGATAGGTAAGGTCCCATGGGAATCAAGACTGAGGGGAGTTGGCAGTTTTTTAAAGGGACACTATTAAGGGCCCAAAAAGCAAGCTATTCCGCTGGTTAGGAAAGATAGAAAATGTGGCAAAAGACCACCTTGGCTTAACCACGAAATCTTGCATGATCTAAAAAATAAAAAGGAGTCATATAAAAAATGGAAACTAGGACAGATTACAAAGGATGAATATAGGCAAACAACACAGGAATGCAGGGGTAAGATTAGAAAGGCAAAGGCACAAAATGAGCGCAAACTAGCTACAGGAATAAAGGGAAACAAGAAGACTTTTTATCAATACATTAGAAGCAAGAGGAAGACCAAAGACAGGGTAGGCCCACTGCTTAGTGAAGAGGGAGAAACAGTAACAGGAAACTTGGAAATGGCAGATATGCTTAATGACTTCTTTGTTTAGGTCTTCACCGAGAAGTCTGAAGGAATGCCTAACAGTGAATGCTAATGGGAAGGGGGTAGGTTTAGCAGATAAAATAAAAAAAGAACAAAGTTAAAAATCACTTAGAAAAGTTAGATGCCTGCAAGTCACCAGGGCCTGATGAAATGCATCCTAGAATACTCAAGGAGTTAATAGAGGAGGTATCTGAGCCTCTAGCTATTATCTTTGGAAAAATCATGGGAGACGGGAGAGATTCCAGAAGACTGGAAAAGGGCAAATATAGTGCCCATCTATAAAAAGGGAAATAAAAACAACCCAGGAAACTACAGACCAGTTAGTTTAACTTCTGTGCCAGGGAAGATAATGGAGCAAGTAATTAAGGAAATCATCTGCAAACACTTGGAAGGTGGTAAGGTGATAGGGAACAGCCAGCATGGATTTGTGAAGAACAAATCATGTCAGACCAATCCGATAGCTTTCTTTGATAGGATAACGAGCTTGTGGATAAGGGTGAAGCTGTGGATGTGGTATACCTAGACTTTAGTAAGGCATTTGATACGGTCTCGCATGATATTCTTATCGATAAACTAGGCAACTACAATTTAGATGGGGCTACTATAAGGTGGGTGCATAACTGGCTGGATAACCGTACTCAGAGTTGTTATTAATGGTTCCCAATCCTGCTGGAAAGGCATAACGAGTGGGGTTCCGCAGGGGTCTGTTTTGGGACCGGCTCTGTTCAATATCTTCATCAACGACTTAGATATTGGCATAGAAAGTATGCTTATTAAGTTTGCGGATGATACCAAACTGGGAGGGATTGCAACTGCTTTGGAGGACAGGGTCATAATTCAAAATGATCTGGACAAATTGGAGAAATGGTCTGAGGTAAACAGGATGAAGTTTAACAAAGACAAATGCAAAGTGCTCCACTTAGGAAGAAAAAAATCAGTTTCACACATACAGAATGGGAAGAGACTGTCTAGGAAGGAGTACAGCAGAAAGGGATCTAGGGGTTATAGTGGACCACAAGCTAAATATGAGTCAACAGTGTGATGCTGTTGCAAAAAAAGCAAACATGATTCTGGGATGTATTAACAGGTGTGTTGTGAGCAAGACACGAGAAGTCATTCTTCCGCTCTTTACTCTGCTCTGGTTAGGCCTCAGCTGGAGTATTGTGTCCAGTTCTGGGCACCGCATTTCAAGAAAGATGTGGAGAAATTGGAGAGGGTCCAGAGAAGAGCAACAAGAATGATTAAAGGTCTTGAGAACATGACCTATGAAGGAAGGCTGAAAGAATTGGGTTTGTTTGGTTTGGAAAAGAGAAGACTGAGAGGGGACATGATAGCAGTTTTCAGGTATTTAAAAGGGTGTCATAAGGAGGAGGGAGAAAACTTGTTCACCTTAGCCTCTAAGGATAGAACCAGAAGCAATGGGTTTAAACTGCAGCAAGGGAGGTCTAGGTTGGACATTAGGAAAAAGTTCCTAACTGTCAGGGTGGTTAAACACTGGAATAAATTGCCTAGGGAGGTTGTGGAATCTCCATCTCTGGAGATATTTAAGAGTAGGTTAGATAAATGTCTATCAGGGATGGTCTAGACAGTATTTGGTCCTGCCATGCGGGACTCGAGGTCCCTTCCAGTCCTAGAATCTATGAATCTATGATTGGTAAACCCTAGGTGTGAAATGGTCAAGAATTTTCACATTTTTATTCCCCTCGTCCCTTCTGAGAACAATAAGCAACAGAGGAGGCAACACAAGGGCAGAAGCCCCCAAAACAGGCTATGGAGATGTGTGCAAGTGAGACTCCTTGCTTTGCATGGCAGGCCGTGGGCTGGGGAAATGAAAAATAGTCGTTACTCCCAAGACTCACTCAGGAAGCTCTGTAGTCCATAGAGGAAGATCCTTGTTTTATTGAACGGCCATGACTGAGGGTAGAAGAAGCAGCATAGCTTCAATTTAATGAAATTCATATTGCCATTGAGTAAAGTAGGCAAGGTGAAGCCTGTAAGCTGAGTCCAAGGACAGCTTCCTAGTAGGAATCCCAGCACACTCCCAGAACTGGTGGGTTATGGGTAGGCTTCTCCGTGAGACAAATTCTTTATAAAAGACCATATATGTTTGTGCCCAGTAGGTTTTCATTTTAACCATAAGATATCAATTAGCAAAATTAAGAGATCAGTTTACACACAGTATAAGGTAGAAAAACTGGGTTGGAGTGGTGGTGAAGACAACCTACAAATCTTACTACCTTTGACATTTCACACTAAATCAAAGTTCACATTACAAAAGACATCTCTTTTCCTTTTCACTATATAAAAATGTTTTCAATTTTAAGTAGTGTCCCTATTTTAAAGAGACTTGTAAAAGAGAGTCTCTCTGAGGCACCTCTCTAGCGGGGTTTGGGTTCCCTTGCCATGTCCAGTTACCACTACAGAGTCAGCCCACTTCAGGCCCCAGCCACCTAGTTCTTGCAGTGGGCCCCACCCTTGTGGGCCTTCTGACTTTGTTTATGGGTGGGAAAAAGCTTTTGTTCAAAACTCAGAGACCAAGCCCTTCCTGGGGTCAACAAAAAGAGAAAAGGTTAATGGCACCACCTTTCTTCAGGAGTGTCTGTGTAGCAGCTTTACTGGAGTCCTTCCAGCCACCTAGCCAAATCAGTCTATCCCTGCCTCGCTGGACTCCTTGCAGAGCTGGGGGTCTCTCTCTCTCCGAGGTGGGGGATTCCTTCTGCTGCTTCAGAAGCTGCTCCCTTCTCAAGGCTTCCCCTTTGCTGATTGCAGCTTCCTCCTTTTAAAGTCCTCCTCCGTACCACACATGACTGGCAGGAACAGAGGGGCAGGGCTACCTTAGCAAACAGACTCCTGAGCCCCTTCTTCATCCATGTGGGGTTTACACATCCTGTCACTGCCCTACTCTGGTTTTTATCAAGAAGTTCACGATTGCCCTGTTAAAACTATTATCCATACACAACATGCAAGAAATAAAACAAATATTGTGCACAGTGTGAAGGTTACAAAAACTGAGCGTGAAAGGCATTTTAACTAACCTGGAAAGTTGAACAGATGCTCCCTTCAGTTTTCCAGTAGCCCAAAACTGGAAATGTTGTGTCACGTAGATTATGATTGCGGGGAAGACAAACCGACAACGGCTATTACAAAATGTCATGCTGCAAATTAATTTAGCTTTCCAGGTACTGACAAAAAGTTATGAATTTTCTTCAGTTAATACTCAAACATTCTGAGGATGTCAGGCTGTCATGCTATCTTAAAATTAGTGTTCTAGAAACGAGAGAAATGCTTCTGATCTTAAGTCTTCTGGAGACATTTTAAATAACCAGCATATGCTTTATGAGTTAAACTAGAGCATACTCTACTAGATAGTAACATATAATCATATGTGCCTTCCTTTTCAGAGTTAAATTCATTTTTTACCAGACATAGGATGAGTTAACTTCAACTAATCCACAGACACTTACACATCAAGAATCAATGAATGTGCAAGACACAGCTGCCTTCTCTACAGCAGAACTAATAAAATGTCATGCTTGCCTAGTCTTTAATGACACCCTTATCTCTTCACTTAAAATTTACAGAAAGTGCATGTAACAGAATTCCACAACTCATACTAAGCACAGTGTACATGAAATGTGGTGAGTAAAGATTACTCATGCAATTATGAAATGGCAAATAACAGACAGAACACAGTTTAAACAACAGATATTAACTTCTGTAAAAGCTAAATCAGAAAAATTGCTCAGATGCTTCTATTACGTTATGTCTAGGTCTCTAGTGTCTAATGTAGAGCAGAGCTGATGTGTGTTCCAGAAGATGTTTTCCAGATGTAAACCCAGCATATCTGATTTAACAGCTATATTTTTAGACTTTGATTCAGTTGAGTAGAGCATGTCAATATCTCCTGCAGCCCAAAAGTGGCTCACCAAAAATTAAGATATTAAAATACTATAAAAATGAAGAGAATAAAAACAGAGGAGAAATCTTGTCTAGTCTACAACTTCTAATAAATTATTATTCCCATTATTTGCAAAGTAACACTTGTTAAGAGAGAGACTGATATTTCAGTCAACCGTCACATTGGGGCTACCAGTCTCAGCAGAAAGACCAGTGATTGAATGGGCATGGAATCTAATCACTAGAGACAGTCCATGCAGTTAGACCAGAGACATTACTTGGAGAAACACATACTGCTAGGGCCTATGCTACGGCAATCTGGTCATGGAGAGAAAATTTCATTTGCCATTGCTGTCAATCAGCATATTTCACACACAAGATAAATTATAAATTAAAAAAATTAACAAAAGATTTCCCCATCAACTTAACAATGGCACAGTAGTGTAAGTGACAGCTCATGTAATAATATAGACCTATTTCTTTCGTGAAGCCTACAAAAAGGTTAGCTAGTTAATAATAGTTGAGTAGGAGGGCAGCTGGAGGTCATTTTGTTTATTGCAGACATATACACTGGTAGTTCCAATGTGCGTGTTAACCAATACATTACTCTGCTTTATCCCCTTTCTCCACCATCTGTCTATCACTTATCTTTCAGAAGGTAAGATCTTTGTGACCAATGCTGTCTTATGTGTTTGCCTAGCAAACTGTTGAGAGCTACCCCACTGTAAATAACTAAATAATCATAATAAAATGTTGTGAGAGAAACAGGCAGAGGGACTGAGCACACCCCTTCATTGGAGCATTCGCTCACTGAAATGTAAACACTCTGATAAACCTCAACCCTAATGAGGGATTGAGAGCAGTTTACCAGAATTTCAATTTGTTTGGTTTTCTGTAAGACATGTAAGCTACAAGAGAAATTTCTTGCTCAATAATCTGAAAACTAACATGATTTGTGGTGAGCTTTACAGCACACAATATCCCTACAGGCTTAAAAAGAGTGTCAACATATTTTAGAAAACATGACCACCAACAGGTAAAGAAAGGTCTGTGTTAACATATTTAGAAACCATTTAGGGCTAGCAAACAGCGACAGGACAACGCTTATGGAGAGGACTTTTAGACTGTAAGATCTCTGGGGCAAGTCTTTATATTTGTATCTTGTACAGTACTCTGCACATTGACAGTATTTAGTTGTGTGGTGGTGCGTTTAATCCAGTGTTATTTCTCCATCTGTAGAAATGGCATGAATATGAAGCCTCAAGATCTATACCATTAGGAGAGTCAAAACATAGGGCTTAATCTTGTATCAGCTTCAACAGATCTACATGGATGAGTAAGTGTTGTAAAATAGACTCCCAAATGCAGTAGTTTCCAGGAGGAACAATTCATTTCTATAAATCAGTCATGCTACCTGTAACAGATATGGTAATTTCCTGCAATATCCTTGGGAGACCTTATTGAAATAAGTTTAAGTATCTTTGGTGTTCACTGTATTGGTTTATAAATTATTATGGGCTGGGATTGCATGTGGGGAACTTCAAAGGACTATAAAGAACAACGTGCCAGATGAGCATGGACTTTTGGGACAAACAGGGTCAAGTGGTTTGCCTGGGGAATCTGAAAGCAAATTCCGCCACTTCGATTTATGCAAAACCACAGCCTTTTCAAGTTACACCCTGAGGAGGGGACCATTGTCTTCTCAATACCTGTTGCTGCAGCCTCAAGTTCGTAGGCCTAAGCTGTATACAGTAACTCCTCGCTTAACGTTGTAGTTATGTACTTGAAAAATGCTACTTTAAGTGAAACAATGCTAAGCGAATCCAATTTCCCCATAAGAATTAATGTAAATAGGGCGGGTTAGGTTCCAGGGAAATTTTTTTCGCCAGACAAAAGATTCATTCTGTCTCTCTCTCTATATAGATCTATATATCTATATATCTATATATATATATATACACATACATACACACACAAATATACACAGTATACGTTTTAAACAAATAAACAATTTAATACTGTATACAGCAATGATGATTGTGAAGCTTGGTTGAGGTGGTGAAGTCAGAGAGTGGAATATTTCCCAGGGAATGCCTTACTACTAAATGATGAACTAGCACTCGTCTGGGCCCTTAAGGGTTAACACATTGTTGTTAATGTAGCCTCACACTATACAAGGCAGCAGGAATGGAGGGAGGTGAGAGAGCATGGCAGAGACAAAGAGACACACTCTGTGTGTGTGTGTGAGAGTGAGAAATGCGCATTGCCCCTTTAAGTACGCTGACCCCACTCTAAGTACACTGCCTTTTTAAGTAGATCAGCAAGTTAAGACAGCAGCCGCTACCAGCAAGCTCTCTCCGACCTGAGCCCTGTTGTGTCCGTTCCCCCCGTGGAGATGGGGTAAAGAAGCAGGGGGACACCCTGACATTAGCACCCCTCTTCCCCCTCCCCTTGCACAGCAAGCAGGAGGTTCCCGGGTGCAGCTCGAAGGCAGAGGGCAGGAGCAGCACATGGCAGTGGAGGGAGGGACAGCTGAACTGTCTGGCAATTGATAGCCTGCTGGGTGGCTGCCACACAAGGAACCTAGGGGAGCGGGGAGCTGATGCGGGGGCTGCCGGTCCACGCTGGTTCCAAGCCCCCACCAGCTAGCTCTCACGGGCTGCTCTTTCTGCAAGCAGTAGACAAAGCAGGCGGTTGCCAAACAACATTATAAAGGGAGCACTGCACAACTTTAAATGAGCATGTTCTCTAATTGATCAGCAACGTAACAACAAAACAACATTAACCGAGATGACTTTAAGTGAGGAGTTACTGTAAAGGAAAAACTAAACTAGTCACTTGGGGGCCAGTTATGAGCTAAGGCTGCTATGAACTAGAGACCATAAAAAAAAACTCGTCTGTGGGGTTAGGAGGACTGACTCCCACCATAAGCCTTGTTGGAGTTAGGGTGTGATCTCTGGTAAGCTCATTAGCATACATGTAGGTTCTTTTATTGTTCTTAATATATTCTCTTTGTATCGCTTTCACCTTAAAATGAATGTGCTTGCTTATAAAGGGCTGTGTGGTAACATAACTACTGGCAATTACGGCTGTTCATAATCTTCAAAGAGAAAGCAAAGCACAGACACTGACCTGCTTAGGCAAGCCTGGCTTACTGGGGATATCAGTGTAGGCAGGGAATTGTGCAGCCTGGAAAAACCCTGTTCAAGAGAAAGAGAGAGACATGGGTGAAGAGCCAGGAGCCTAGATTGGGTGCCCTACGAGCCCAATTAAGGATCAAGGCCCATTTGTGCTAGGCACCTTCTCCTCCTGATCTAAGGAAGCAAAAAAAAAAAAAAAGTTTTACATCTTTGTTTTTAGATTAAAACAGCTCATTCTTTTACTGTAATTACTGTTTTCATCTTTTCAAAACAGAGAAAGGTTTATGAAACTAACTTAGAAGAGGAAGGTACATATTTTGTATGAGATAAAAAAATATGTAGTAAGTAAAATAAAGTAAATTCCATGTTCATCTTATCTGCTAAGGGGTGAGAAACATCCCTCTGGACTCCTGTAATCTTGCTATGGGCTATACGGTGCTGTGTGATACTTGCCAGAGTAGTTGACTCATCCCTCAATTCACAACCTTTTGAGTTGTCAGGCAGAGTTCAGAAATGGTCTATATTCCCCCCACAGAAAAAAGTGACTTCATTTTTCATTCCTGCCTTTTCCCCTGCTTTCCCAGGCTGGGATTTGGGGAGTGGGAGGTGCTGCTATACTTTGTCCTGAAAATGGAAGCTAAATAATAACCAGAAGCTGTATTTGCTTTATTCAGATTCTGAGGAACGTAGAGATTTTTTGACTTTCTGGTTAACACAGAACTTTCAGAAAGTGGGAACACAGGAATAGATTTTTTTTTCCAATTCATAGTACATATTTTAAATAAGCACTATCCTATGTTTTAGGCAACTTCCCATAAATTAAAAATACAGTCACACAAAGGGAATAGTTGAGCTAGTACTTTACCTCATTCTAATAAATAGATACAGAATATTTATTGCTTTACATTAAAAAAGTAAAAGCAGCAAAGAGTCCTGTGGCACCTTATAGACTAACAGACGTATTGGAGCATGAGCTTTCGTGGGTGAATACATCCGACGAAGTGGGTATTCACCCACAAAAGCTTATGCTCCAATATGTCTGTTAATCTATAAGGTGCCACAGGACTC